>NC_056735.1:1417947551-1418050051 GCF_019279795.1 Protopterus annectens
TGTTACCTCCTCTGCCTCAACCAGACCTGCATATGACCGGCATACTAAGAAAAATAAATAGAACATGAACAGCATTGCAGCTGCACACAAAGTTTATACAACATATGCACACCCACTTCCTGGAGAGGTGCTCCCACATTCTGCAGCAGTCAACCATATTTAAATGCTGTTACTTACAGTCATAACACAAAACTGCCAAGTACAGGCAGAAAATGCTCCGAGTGGGAGATAAAGTGGAAAACTCTCGCAGTGTCTTTCAAGTCTTTCTCAATGGCACATCAGGTCAGGGTGGCACCACCTCAGGTCACTATAATAATGTCTGCACTGTTTGTGTGTGAGACATGCCCGTAAAAATCAGACAAAACACATGCCAGGTCAAACCAGCATGAATCTTTTCAATGGAGTCATAATTCTTCCTCAGCAGGCACTCCTGAAAAATGTCTATGCAAGAATAAAAACAAAATCCTGCTCTCCTTGACACATTACAAAGGCCCTGAAATCCTCATGGGGGAAGCACACACTCAGCAAACAGGTATACATGACAGCAATTTAGGAACCCACGTGCATGGATGCATGCTACTGAATCACATATCATGCCATGCAACAGTGTTGCACAGAGCCAAGGCAGTGTGTGTGGTCTCTAGCTTGGTGGATGCAGACAGCCATCATATGCCGTATGCTACACAGCATTAAATCACTATAGGCATATGCACACAATAGAAGACATTCATACATTATATTTACATTTGTCTTTATTCATTCAAATCCTGTCTTCCTTTAAACCTCACTCCCCAATTATTATTCTGCAAGCATTATTCTCAAATTCCATCTATTTACTTCTGATTTGCTTCTCTTCTAAAGATCCTTCAATTACACATGGTTTAAACTTTGACTTCCACAGTCTAGTAACCGCTACCACATTTTTGGCAGCCAGTAGCATTAAACTTAGTCTTACTACGTATAGGTAGTTTAGATTGTGTCCCAGATCAAAATAATAATTTCCTTAGTTAAATCCATTTACTACCCCCAACATTTTCACAAGAGAACTCTGCAAGGAATTTACATCTGCCAGCTTGTTACACCTCTGGAAAAAAAAAAAAAAAAAAAAAAAAACAGTCTTACCCTCCCCCCTTCTCTCGCTCATCACACTTCCTGTATTTGCTATTTACCTGAAGGAAATGTTTCTGAAGTCTGTTAGGGTATAAAAATACATATGCAAAAACTTCAAAGAAAAAAATCTAAACCTTCTGGACTTTGCTGCATACTTGGGAGCAATACAGATGCAATACAGATGTTATTCCATAGTTCATTTGTAAATTGCCTATTCCAGTCTCTCCCAGATTTTTTAAGCTCTTAAGACCGATTCTTGTATTTATCATGCAATATTTTATATGCCCTACTAATTATCCATTTTTAACAGCAGCTTCTGTTTCTAGGCTTAACAGAAACCTCTACTCAAATACCAATCTTATACCCCTTTCTCTGTCTAATGTCAATCCCTGGTAAGGAAGGCAGTCTAACATGCAGTCCAAATATTTGCTTGGCCTCATCCTAGTCCATTACCTTTTCCCTTAGTTATTTGCTTCTAATACCTCAATTCCTTTGCCAATTTTCTCCAGTAAATTACATTCCCTTCTTGCCTATTGTCAACATCCCAACTTGCAGTCATCCCCATCAGCAAAATAGTCTCTCTATTCCCCATCGGCTTATTTCTTAAAAATACTTTTTGTAACTTTATGGATATAATACTGTGTATGGTTGTTGCTACTCTCCTTGCAGATCTGCATTCAAAATCCTACTCTCAAAACTCTCCCGTTTCATCATAACCTCTTACCTTTTTTCATTTATAACCTTCTGGTGAACTATGTATGTAAGCATTACCTGCATAGGTCAAAAGTACCCATTCAAATAAGAGAATCCGAAAAGATCTTATTGGTAGGATCAACTTACCCTCTTAATTCTTGTCCTCTTCCCCTGCTAAACAAATTCCTTCAACTGTACTAATTGTCCACAACTTCTTCTCTGGATGACATACACCTGGACCGTATGCAAAACTAGACAGTAAAAAAAAACGCTCACTGTATCACACTATCCATAATAAAGAGCTTACAGTTACGTTTTTGTGTTTTAGTCTCTTCTCCCGTCCTTAGATGCCATAACAGAATCCTTTTTAATTCATAAGCCTAAACATGTCATCTTATGTCCCCATAAATGAGTGCTGCTGAACCAGTTCACATGGGGGCACAGTTTACTGCTAAAGGTTTTGTTTTACCTTCATTAAGTTACAACCTGAAAAGATACAAAACTGTTTCAAAATAATCATAGAAACATCCATTTTTGGATTTATCAAGTACAAAATAAGATCTGAAAATTAAGCTTAGCAGTTATATATTTGAATTTGAGTCTCCCTAATCTTCTTTGTCAGTACCTCTAAATATAAAGCAAACAGCAAAATAAAGTGAACACCCCCTGCCTGGCTCAAACACAGCTTGTAGGAGAGGACCCTCTTACCTTAATTCATACCACTGACCCTCCATAAATCCTCTTTAACCCTATTATCTATTCAGAAAAGCAAATTCTACAACTGGCCCACTCAAAATATCTGCTAACCACTGAAGGTTTTCTCTGAATAAAGACTCACCAAAAACAATGGTACTTTCTTACATTCTGCTTCCCTCTGGATCATTGTTCTACAACTGTTTTTTTTTGTTTTTTTTGAAGGGAGGCAAACGTTTCACAATGATGCACATTGATTAACTTTCGCAGCACATTTGCCAATTTTAGCCAGTACATACAAACGCTTCATAATCACGGTTTAAAATTGAAATGGGTATATATGAGGGTAGGTGTAATGGGGTCTTTACCCTCTTTGGCTAATACAGCCACCCCAGTTTTTTTTCAAAGGTGCTTATGCTTAATTCCCCACACCTTTTAAAATACTGTTACAACAAAACCTTCCAGATCTCAAACATTTTCCCCGCCTAACTTCCAAAGGAATACAGTCTGTTCCCTGTTAAAAATGATATATAAATCACTTCTCATCTTTTTATATCTGAGCAATTAATTGTTGAACCTCATCTTCCTCTACCCTGGGCATAATTAAGCTTTCAATAAATCCTTCCATTTGCATCTTTTCTTGGTTTCCACATTCCTCTGATTTATACAAATTTTCATAAAATTTCTGGAATTCTATAGCATTTTAGTTATATCTCTTTTCAACAACTTTACTAAAATTATCGGCAAATATACATTAATAGAAAAATCTGTAACAAAATGTTGCCAGTTACATACATCACAGGTTTTTTTATAACCTTCTGTTCAATGTTAAACTGCTCAATTCCTTCCCTTAAACCTCACTCTTACTCTTCATTATTCTGCATGTAACGTTCTCAATTTCCATTTTATGTATTTTGTTCCTTCACTTTTCAAAAGATCCTACTATCAGTGGTTTTATTTCTTAAAATATTCCTTTACTTGAAATACAGTTGGTTTAGACTATTTCTATTTTCTATTAATTCATTCCGATAGCTGCCTAAAGGCAAACTTAGCCTTATTACATCAAGGCAATTGAAATCTTGTATCCTAGCTCCAAAGAATCATTTCCTTACTTACACCCATTTGCTCACCCAATATTTCTTAGAGAGTATTCTGTAGGTAAAGTTTGCCAACTTATCATACTCCCAAAACATACGTTCCCAGTTAACTCCTCCTTCCCTACATACCTCTAACATTTGCTATATACTTGAGAAAAATTCTTTTCAGTCTACATGGGGTATTAAAAAACAAATCCTGTGGAAACAATCTAAAAACAAACCCTCTACACCTAGTTACGTACTTGGGAGCCACATATATGTCGCTCATTGTTCCCTTGAAAATTGATTATCCAGTCTCATGTCCCAATCTTTCCTAACCTCCTGATACTTATAGTTATTGTGCAATATTTTATATGCCCTACTAATCATATTTTTTTTCACAGAAGCTTCTGTTCTACATTCAACTAAAAACACAGAGCACATCTTTCACTTAGGATTCCCCTATCCCATTTTCTTGGGTTATACTGCAATTCCTAATAGGGAAGCCAGTCTCTAATATGCAGCCCAAATGTATTTGTTCTCACCCCATTCTATTACCTTTCCCTGTAGTTATTTGCTCCCACTTCTTTGGTTCTTTTGCTAATATTCCTTTCTCCATTCTTATGTTGGCTTAGTTTTTAAAATATTTCTGCTACTTTATGAATGAAATGTTCTGTATGGGGGGCTGCTCTAAGGATTTGCATCTAAAATTCCACCCATGTTTCTTGAATCATCCCTGCGTCATCATTATCCCTTTCCACTTTGAATTACAATCTCCTGCTTTCAATATCTAGGTTAGCCTTAGCTGTGTAGCTCTAAAACAGCCATTCAAATCAGGTAATTTTAATTTAAACCACTTTGTTCTGTTGATCGGCATATCCACTTAGCCCTTTTGTCCTCTTCCCTCTCAGATAAATGCCTTCAACTCTATTAACTACTGCCCACAACATCTCTCACTGATAAAAATGTGCCTGATCGGTATACAAACAGGACTAAACATTCACTACTTGCATGCTATTACCTATATTCATAAACAGCACCCAGTTTCTCCGTTTTTGTATTTAGTGTCTTCCCACATAGCCTTAACTGCCATAACAGAAGCCTTTTTAATCCACACTCTTAAATACTACACTGTATCGTGTCTTTATAAATTGTGGGGACTGCTGAACCAATTCTATAGCCTTTTTTTACCTTCATTAATTTCATCTCAAAAAAAAATACTTCAAACAGTCCCAATGTTTCACAACAGTGAAATATCCTTTTGTGGATTTATCAGGTATGAAATAGTCGGCAAATAAAGCCAACTTTGTTTTGATTACCATTCTAATTATATCCTTTAATTTTGACTCCCTTTTCTTCTTTGGCACTGGCTCCAAATATAAAGTAAAGGGGAAAGAGGATACCTCTACCTGGTGCCTCTGTTCAGATGCAAGTTAACTGAGAAGACCCCCCCTCCTACTCGAATTCTTGCCTTGAATCAGAAAATGTAAATGCTTCAACTGCCCTACCCAAAAAAAATCTCAGCTTTCCCATTTTGAATGCTTTTTCTGCATCAAGACCAAACAGCAGCAGCATTATTTTATTACATTCTACTTCCCTCTAGATAATCATTGTTCTATTAATCTTATCAAAGGATTGCTCCCCCACCACAAAACCATATTAATTAATTTCTATCCATTTTGGCAACACCTTTGGCATTACTTTAACTAGTAGAGACAAACTCTTTGTAATCATGGTTTAAAACTTGAACGAGTCTACATGAAGCTGGGTCTGATGAGTCCATCTTAAAAGTATTACAGCCACTACAGCTTTCTTCCAAGATGCTGGTTCTTCCCTTCCTTTTAAAATATATATATATATATATATATATATAAAATATATATATATATATATATATATATATATATAAAATATATATATATATATATATATAAATATATATATATATATATATAGAATATATATATATATATATCTCTACACACATATATATACATATAAAATATATATATATATATAAAATATATAATATATACAATATATATATGTATAATATATATATACATATAAAATATATATATATAAAATATATATATATAAAATATATACAACATATATATAAAATATATATATATATATATATATATATATATATATATATATATATATATAAAATATATATATATATAAAATATATATATATAAAATATATATATATATATATATATATATATATATATATATAAAATATATATATATATATAAAATATATATATATATATATAAAATATATATAACATATATATATATAGATATAAAAGATATATAATATATATAAAATATATATATATATATAAAATATATATATATATATATATATATATATATATATATATATATATATATATATATTTAATATATATTATATATATATAATATATAATATATATATAAAATATATATATATATATATAAAATATATATATAATATATAAAATACATATATATAATACATATATATATATATATAAAATATATATATATATAAAATATATATATATATATATATATAAAATATATATATATATATATAAAATATATATATATATATATATAAAATATATATATATATATATATATAAAATGTATATATATATATATAAAATATATATATATAATATATATAATGTATATATATATATATATATAAATATATATAATATATAATATTTATATATGTATAATATTTATATATGTATAATATTTATATATGTATTTATATATATTTATAACTTCTCCCGCCAAGCTTCCACAAGAATACCATCTCTTCCTGGAGCCTTTCAACACCATTTATTTTCTCATCTTCGTCCATCTTAACTGTCAATTGTTGAGCCTTGTCCATCTCTAAACTTGGCATACTTGAGTCTATCCTAAATATTTCCATTTTTCTTGCTTTGTACAATTTTTCTTAACATGTCCAAAATATCTCTAATACATCTCCAGGATCTCTGGCTGTTATTCTTGTTATAAGCTCCTTAACTATGGTGACAACCCCTTGACCAAGTCAGTGTGCTAAAAGATTTTGTGCTCTGGTGTTGCATCAAAAAACAGTTGCTTAAGAGCAACCTTTCTAAACCTGTGCATATTATCCAAATATTCATTTATTTTCTCTTTAGTACTCTGAAGCTGTGCCCCTTCTTGATTGGTGAGATTTTACTTTTTCTGCAACAATTTAACCTCTCAGCTCCTCTAAATAATTCCCATTATGTCTTAACCATCTCTCTATTTCTATTCTATGCTTTATTTCATTTTACCCGACTCAATAGCCAAACTTTCTGAAGAAATTTCTATCTTCTTTAATAACTCTTGAATAATTTCCACCTATTCCTTAAATTCCTCTAAGTAGGCAGGAACACACCAGTGTAATTTTTATTTCATTACCCTGCATTATTAGTTTCTGTTGGCACATGATCTCAAATAGTTATTGGATGAGTGTCAAACCTTTCAATTAAATGTAATGTTACATCTAGTTCAGCCCAGTTGTACCTTGGGATATGCAAGTTCTGTCAGAGTTCCTACTACTGAATTCACGTCTTCCATACCAAATATTTTCATAAACTGATTCAGGAATTTACTCACTTATTTTCCCTTTCTAGGTCCCCCAAATATATACTGTTGTAAATCAAGTTCCAGTCCCCACCTACAAATATTTCCCCGTTGAAAACAGATTTCTCCCCAAATTTTCTTAAGCTCCATAATTAGCAGTTTTTGGTGGAATATAAATAGATTTCAACTTAACCCCCCCTCCCTTGCCAGTAACATCTTACCATCACAAACCTACTATCATCTTTTTTTCCCCTCTCTTCTATCACTATTGGAGTTCCTCTAGCATTAGTACAATTACTTTCATTTTCCTTTGTCCCCAATATCCTGCTGAATATCCATTCTGAAATCTTTTCTTTACCAAATACACATGCTCATTTCTTTCCAGACTTTTCTTCTGCAGTGCTGCTACTAGCATTTTACACTTAACATACCATACTCTCTGGTTTGTGTATAAACTTGTAAGGCCACCTATATTTCATAAGGGCAATACAAAATTACTACTCTCACCTATTATACAACAGTTTTTATTTCCAGCATTTGGACTTGCATAGACTAAATGTCTGACAGTCTATTTTAAGCTGTTGCTTCTGCTCACCACCATTTGAATCTACTTCATATTATCTACTTCATATTTCAAAACTTTGCTTCAATGAAACACAAACTAAACAAAATTTTTCCCCCATTCCCCTTTTAACTTGAACATACAAAACTATGTAGGGTTTCAACAAAAGAAATTTATCCCTTCATATAGGAGCAATTGTCCCAAATTGATAGCTGCACCCAGAAGTACTAACTGATCTGAAATTAATGTCATCCATGCTAAAGCACATTACAGCCTGTGCTCCCACTTACAATGATTGAAGTGGGTTCTTTATCTCTGTTCCCTTCCCAGATGCAAAAAACAGCATGCATGCTTTCAATAAACAGTAACTTTTTACCCTAAGAAAAAGTACACTGGCTACAAACTGTTCAGTGTTCTAGTAAATGAGTGCAAGATTGTTGGGGAAGATACTACTTCTCATTCACTTCCCACAGATTCAAACTACATTTTTCACTGAACGGCTTGTCATTGTAACTTTAAAATGTTGCATTTATCTCAGTACAGAAAGAGCCAACAACTTTACAAAGGTTCTTTCATGAATCTGTAATCTTCCTGCAGGATTACAGATTCATGAAAGAACCTTTATAAAGTATGGACTCTCCCTGGCCATCTGCCCGCACCATTTCAGGACAGAGTGTACAGACTCTCCCTGTCCATCTGCCTGTACACCTCAAACCTCTCATCTCCCACTAGAAGCATTTACTAATAAAATTCAAGCTAATAACTATGCTAGAAAGCTACAATTTTCCACGCATCTCATCACTTTGTCTTATTGTTTCAAGCCTACTGGCTTAAAACTAGCTTTGTCTACAAAATTAGTTCTACATATATCAGTACACTTGTACACCTCACCTCTCAACCCAGCAGCCCAAGATCATTAAAATTACATTAAGATAAAGACCAATTAGAAGCAAGTTACATTATAGAGCCTGTACATCTTTCAACATAAAGTGCTTTAACATCTTTAACAGAGAAATCACGGATAAGCCACCTTGCATTTAAAATACACCTCCACATTTCAAATTTCCCAAATGCACACTATGCAAAACTGTTTTAAAATACAACATGCAACCTACATCATAAAAAGTTTTATACCAATACCAATGTAAACAAAAACTTTAAAAGTTACCTCTTCATTCCCTTCAGTAGCCTTCTAAATAATGCCAAAATGGGGTATATATGCTTTATAGTTCACTGAAATTTGAGTCAAATTTCCAGTGTCTCAACCACTTTTGCTTGCAAGGCCATACATATTTCATATGTTTATTCTTATAGCCAGCGGGATTAATGCCTTGTATAGTCCGCCATTTATTCAGTAATTTCAGTGCTGTTGGTCTTTCTTGATCATTTCCATCTCACAAGAGTTTCTGGTTCAAGTCCAAGGTACTCCAGATTCTTTACTGACCACCCACTCTACAGTCTGTCAGAAGGAGTAATACAATCCTCTTCTACTTGCTTGCTCACTGTTAGATAAACGTATTTCCTCCTTAGCCTATTCTGCATCAAAACATTACTTTGATCCTCCAGAAACAAAAAATGTTTACCGTGACTTTAAATGTCACATCTGCCTCTGTACATTTCTTGATGGGTAGAATAAACTATTTACTGTATACCAGGCAGAAGAAAAGCATCATTTGCCACACACACACACACACACACACACACACACACACACACACTTGTTTGCAACATTTTAATACTTTTCATTTCCGATACAGTTTTGGCAGATCAACTCTAAGGTATGATGGCATCTTTACTAATACAAGTTTTGGCCAATTTCTTATGGCCAATTTTGAAGCATACAAACTATATTCCCTTTGATTTTATTTATTTTTTAATTTAGTCTGGAATACCAGTCCAGCTGCTTACTGGTACTTTAACTCTGAAAATTTAAAGTTAACTGACAGTGCACAACAGCTTTTCTTGAGAAGCCTCGTAGTCTGCCTTTTTTCCGTTTCAGTTTGAGTTTTTTTTTTTTTTTATTAGTTCATCTTGTTGTGCAATAATTTACCTCAACAATAGATGTTATACCGATCATGGTTGCAGTGTTCCAAACAGCTGAATTCTGACCAGATAACCTGATCACTGGTCATGGTATCAAAGCAAAAACGATCCACTGCCACACATCCAATGTATGACCTAAGCCTGTAGAAGTAACGGCACATAAGCAGATGTATGAGCGTAAATCCTCAGACCATCTCCAAGTCTCCAGTAAGCATGAAGAGGCATGAGACACCAAATACAAATCTGTTGTCTAAGAGGGGAGAGGGAAAAGAACACGGATCATCCTCTGTCCATAAGGAGAAAAATAAAGAGAAGAAAGGTGGGGAAAGAATACTGCAACAGTGATCAGTAGGATATCAACTGTTATGGTAAGTTCTTACACAATTGTACTATGCCCTTCCTTAGTTCACCTTTGCAGTATTCCAAACTGTTGGGCGATTTCCAAAGCTTAAGTGGTATGAAGGGTGGATGGAAGGGAGACATAATTGTCTAGTAATCAAGAGAACTGACTGGTGAAGGCAGCTTTGGATTTAGAAAAGGCATCCAACTCAGTAATGTTTGGTATGCACAGAAAAAGTAGCTGCCTCTAAAAATTGTTCTAGAGTCAATTCCCTTGTAAAAGGCTGCATATTAGGCCACTGCTCAAGTACAATAAGCCTTTGATGGAGAAGTAAAAATCTGACATGTACCAAAGGGAAATGGGTTTAGAAATCCAGTTAGCAACAGTTTGCTTTGAAATAGAGTGTCCTAACTTGGAATGAGAAGCAGTTGGTCAGATTTGTGAATATCCAGGCACAATCTGAGCAGTCTATGACATTCGGGGAATGTAGAATTATTCCTCCCTTATTTTCCGGATTAGGGTAGTGGGAAGATTTATGTCTTGATTGAGTTTATTTACTACTTTAGGTATAAAGGAGAACTGGCCCTTAAAGACCCTCATGAAAAATAAGGGGAGTGGTTGCCATAATGGCTTCTAGTTTAGGAGACTAATCTTGCAGTGATTAGAGCTGCCATAGGAATAGTTTTCCAAGAACAGAAATTGAGATCAGCAGATGCTGCTGGTTTGAAAAGAGGGAAAGTGAGTTTCTTGCACAAAGTTGAGGTCCAGAGCAGGAGGAATAACCTTTCTTTGGAGGTCTGAAGTACAGTACACCTTTTAAGAATTGCTCTCTTCTGGCCAGGAATAGAGGGTCCAGAGATAAACATGCAGATATGCCTGAAATTTGGGCATTAACAGAGGAGTATGCTAGGCCAGTCTTCAAGAGCTCAAAAAAGAGACAGGACCACTGGAATACATGCCTAAAGTGGGCTTTGAGATTTACGAAAACATCATACAATAAATCTTTCACATTTTGCCAAGCAAGATGTACTGGTAGCAGGTCTTCCTGTCCCCCACCACCCCAGAGAACGTTAAGCATGTCCTCAGAAAATGTGCATATAAAAGGGATCACCAAATCCACTGAAGTATTTCCTTCTTTAATCAAGGCAACATTGGAACGTGCGTGTCCAGGGGATGAAAATGGGACCAAATGATATCTGGTACCACTGGATCTTCCTCATATGGAGTTTGGCAAAGGGGACTATGAGTATGGTTGCTGCCATGAATTCCAGTGCTGCTTGAATCTCAGTGTAGGACTGAAGAGGAACAGAAAAGAAGCAACTGGCTAAGCTTTGCCTTTTGTCTGGCAGAAGGAAAGCCTGCACGAGTTTGCTGGATAGTCTGCCTCCCAGGACTGTCATGACCATTAACATTTTCAAACTAATTGTGAAACCCACAGCCTGAAGTAGGGCCATGATTAATTTGAAAGGGAACAGTACCTTCTGAGAAGACACCCGTTAACTAACAGGTCATCCAAATAAGAAAATATCTATTCCCAGAGTCCTGTAGTAAGCTAATTACCGGCACGAGGCACTTTATTGAGACTCTAGGGACTGTGCAGAGTCCAAAAGGCAAACCAGAGAAAAAAACATGTGATGAGCCTGAAAAGCTCACTCTTTCAGAAAATTTGAACAAGAATGTGGAGATAACCATCCTTTACGTGCAAAGACCTCAGGAAAGCTTGAGGAAGGATGAATGGAACAAGAGTTGGCAGGGACAACATCATGAAAGAGGGAACAAGGAGAAAAGGTGTTGAGGATGGAGAGATCCAGAATTGGTCTCCCACTGCCCTCCTTTTCTTGTGACGAGGAATAGACTGCAATATAACTTTTCCCAGATACTGTGGAGGCACCAGCTCTATTGTGCTTTGCTCTCACAAGATCTGAATGATGAGATAGAGCAACTTTACCTGATTTTTTTGAGAAGGGATGCCAATTAAAGGAGGAATTTCTTTCCAGGTCATTATACATCTCATTTGGATGACTGGCAACTCCTCACTCAAGACAAATGGGTGCTTTCAATTTAAGGATGAAATGAGCCTTTTGGATATGGGAAGGGATGGAGTGGCAAGGGGGACAGAAGATAGGCAGACTTGTCTGGGTAAAGATTCCCCCCAGTTTTAGACAGTCCCCATCTGGTTTGTCACAGAATCTTTTCCTTGGCATCTTCTTGGCCTAATGAGAAAGCCTGGGATCACTGAGTAAGTGGGTTTTTGCAGGGTAATTCCGTTCGTATCTTTGCACAGAAATAAAACATCAGTCTGCAGTCATTCATAATTTTACATTGTTCCTGAAATTGTTTGAATGACTGGCAGCATCGGGACCAAACAAGATATGTCCGTGCTTAAAGGAGAGCCTATGAGTTTTGCCTTAATATCCAATTAGCAGGGACAAATTATGTAACCACGCACAGTACCTGATCACGGAAACTGCAGCAACTGCCCTGGGGTAAGCTTCGACTGCAACATAAATGCATTTAATGCCTGAGCCACCAAATATAAAGATTGCTGATTACTGGTATGTCCCTCAGTGGAGGCCAAAGTTTTATTTAACACTTAGGTCAGGCAATAGGTATTTGGTCATTTGCGTCTGATGATTCAGAGCTGTAAAGGCCAGAGTGGAGGACATATAAAACCTTTTTTTTGCCAATCTGTCCATTGCTCTATTAGAAGGAAGAGAATTGACAGCAGCAGTAACTCAGAGAGCTTGCCTCTTGCCATGGAAAAAAAAGGTCTGCCACAGGTTTTTTTATTTTTTTAAAAAACACAAATTTCAAGTCTGGCACTTCTTAAAAGCTATCAGATCTTTCAGAGTTGGGAATCTCTTACACAGAGTGTAAAAGCATCCAGGAAAGCCTCCAGAATAAGGGGCACAGGTAGAGGGTTGTCCACTTCCAAGAGGCTAGGATATCTCTGTTGAAGTTCAGAAATTTTACATTCACATTCAAAATGCTTCTTCATATTAACAGTAGCTTCAACAAGGGAGTAAGGAGAAAGGAAAATTACCCGAAGCAGCTTGGTCTGGTGAATTAATTTGGTATAAATTGACTAAAGAGCGCTCATCCTTCATCTTCAGAAGAAAAAAATGACCAGCTCTTGTGGCGAGGAAGGAGAAATGGCAGTAGTAGCAGGCCCTGCAAAAGATGTCCCGAGTGAAAAATCCATCTACTGCTTTTCTTTGGATGTGCGGGGGGTTGATTTTTTTTGGTCCTCTCGAGGTATGACATCAGCTTCAGCCAAATGTGGAAGTTTCAACGCCTGATTAACCTTGATCGATGAAAGAAATTTCCTCTCCAACGAAAATCTGTGGTATGCCATCAAGTCCTTCAGAAGTTAGGCCAGGGTCCGCCACACCATTATCAGTAGCTAGTCGTTTCAATGTGTAAACCTCAGATGACATACTGGCCTCTGGTGGGGTCGCAGTAGTGGGAGTCTGAGCAGGTGTCAGGAGTACCACGGGTTCCCAGATCTTTTGCAAGTACATCAGAATTAGACACTGCAGCCATGATCATAGGCCTATGCTTCAAATTTTCTTTTGAACTGGCAGAACATTGAGGTGGAGAGATTCATAATCTTTGCTTGGGCAAGCCGCTTAAGGTGCTGAGTTTCCAAATAGGAATTAAGAGATGAAAGCAGAGTTCGTAGCATCTTAGGGTATTTGGAACAAATGACTGGCAGAACATAAGGTGCTTTGCACAACTACAAAAATTAACAGAAAAAGCACTGAATGGAGATCCTTGTAGGGAATCTCTGTATCGCAATCACACTTGCCTCTCCTAGCTGACATCTAATAGAACAACAAAAGGCAAAACTACTAAGAAAAATAAAGGAAGGTTCCTCAGCAGATTACTTATCTGAACCAGTGATGGCAAACAGTACCAACAATCACATGTAGGACAGATGGACAGGTGCAAGACCTGTATTCGGACTGGCTGAAAGATAGTTGGAGATTTACGCTCATACTTCTGCTCATGTATCCTTACGCCCTCAAAGTTGGGTCATACATTGGATGCACAGCTCCATGGAAGGTTTTGGCTTTGGTACTTTGAACAGACATTCAGGTTATTTGGGGAGATATCCCAACAATTTGGAATAATGAAACAGTGATCTAAGAAAGGACATTAGCTAGTTTTAAAAGCTTTGATTTTTTCCAGCCTTTTATTTAAGTTGATATACTCCTTTAGTGTTTCATTTACTTTAACATCTGACTACATCACATTTATTGTTTCCCTCTAAATTATTGGAAGCCATCTCCTGTAGCAAAGCACTAATAAGAGTATTAAACAGTCTGTTGTATGTGAAATTTACAAAGATTCAAGCAGTTTAGTGAAATATAAATGAAGTTTGAAATAGAGGGATATGATCAAATTATATAAGTAGCTGTCTCCCCAACAGCCTAAATACTTCAAAATGCATTTAACGCAACAGGTCACAACTTAGTTTATTTCTTTAAAGGTAACCAGCACATTTTTTTTTTTCTTGGGGCTAACCAGTAATGTTCACTGAAAACATGCAACCTGTTTCTTATACCTAGGATGGAAAGAGACCAGAAAAACAGCTAGAAGTTAAAGTGGGAACATGGGTTCAAACATGGACTCGAACGTGCACTTTAGAATGTGTACCCCTAATTTTAGATTAAGTAATGCCTGTGGGTGCAGCTGCTGCTTTGAGGCAACTGCTCCCATCTGGAAGGGTAAAATTAATATGAATTTGTTGTAAGCTTAAAAAAATTCAAAACCCCCATTCCTTTTAAGTGTTTTCATTGACTCAAGAGGATTTGAAAATACACAAGCTCAAATTGGGATGAGACTAGACAGAATATATCAGGGATAAAGACAAAAGAGGGCAATAATACTGAATGCTACAGGGGTTCCAATAATGACAGGAGGGGCAATAATTAAGGGTTACTTGCAAGGAAAGAAGATTACTTTAGCATGAATTTATATCCTACAAAAATATTAAGGAGTTTAAGAGAATTATGAGGAGAATTCAGTTCTAGCAAAGCAATATTACTCAAGAATGGGGACTGAAAACCAGTATGTTAGAGTGAAGATGTATCAGGTGGACCTAGAATAGAGAATATAAGACAACAGGGTAGATTTCTGAAAATAAAGATGGAGAATATTTGCGTCGGAAGATTTGGCTTTAGTAGTTGGAACCCAGGAAGAATTTATATAATTATTACCAAGGTACAATAACTGGTCTACGCTGGACAGAAATTATATTCTGCAGGAACATAGGTATTTAACTAAAAACTTTGAAACATCTAATAACTATTTCAGACCATGCACTAATAAAAACTAAGGCGAAGGATAACGAAGTAAAGTGAAACACTGGTGCTTTCCTAATTGTATGAAAAGAGAAAGGAATTTAAGGAATAGGTATTGGAAATTTAAGGGTAATTATGGAAGACAAACTTCTTCTGAATGGATAGCTAGTGAGTGGCATAGAATGAAAATATAGTTTAAAAACAAGATGAGAAAGATGGGAAAATAAATTATGTAGAGGAGTTGACAAAGATTAAAGTACTGTGGAATAAGGGGAGTAACAGAACAAAATAGGAGCAACAGCAAAGTGCTAAGGGGAAAATAAGATTTGCACAACATACATGCGTTTAGAAAAGCAGCAGTTAAGCATCTATTTTTGGTAACTCCTCCAGAGCATAAAAACTTTGCACAATAACAGGCAACGGAAAGTAGAAAAATGGTTGTTGCCAAACTTATGGAGCACAAATAGCTAGAGATCCTATACAAATATTTCAAACATTTTATGAAAATTTGTATAAAGCAGAGGAATATGGAAACCAGCAAAAGGCATAAATGAGAATATTTATGGGAGACAATTATTCCAAGGTTAGAGGCAGACGAGGCTCAACAATTAATAGCTATGATAGAAGAGAGGAGATAAAGAACAATGCTGTAAAATCAAACAGGGAAGTCTCCAGGAACAGACATCCATTTTTGTAGAAGTCTGAAAGTTGCAAGGAAAGAAAGTGATAACTCTGAAAGGTTTTGTATAACAATATTTTAAATGGGGCGGGGGGGAACCAGCATCTTGGAAGAAAGCTGTGGTGGCTATAATACCCAAAGGGGGGTAAAGACCCATCAGATTCAGCTTCAGAGACCAATCTCAAATTTAAACTGTGACAATTAAGTCTTCGTGCCTGTAATAGCTAACAGAATAGCAAAGATTTTCCCAAAACTGACAGATATGGATCAATGTGCTTTGTGAGTGAGGCAAATATTTAACATTAATACATAAAATGATGACCTAGAGGGAAGCAGTGTAAGAAAATGCCACTATTTCTTGATGTAGAAAAGACATTCAGTACAGTCTGCTGTGATTTTTATGAGAAGGGCCACAGCAGCATTTCAGCTGCCTGATAAAATAACAGCATTAATTAGGAGAGTATATGAAGGGCAGAAACAATTTAGGTGGGATGGTTCCTCTCCAACAAGCTGAGTCTGAGCAGAGGAACTGGGCAGGATTGCCCTCTGTCCCATTTGCTGTTTGCTTTACATTTAGAGCTGCTGGCAAAGAAAATAAGGGACTCAAATTCATTGTTATAACAGGTTACAAGAAAATTTTGCTTTACTAGATAACACTATTTGCACTTGATAAATCCAAAAAAGGACATGTCATTGTTGAACACAGACAGTTCCAAGTCTTTTCAGGATATAAAACAAAGACTATAGCAGTAAACTACGCAACCACACAAACTGGTTCATCAACGCCCATTTTTATAGGGAAGTAAGCTAAAGAAGTTGGTATTAAAAACCTTGTGAATTATAGCAGCTAAGGATATGTGGGAAAAGATGAAACAAAAGATAATTTAAAACTTCTGAATAAGGAAGCTCTACTGTGGTTTGGATAGTAAGCTACAGTGAAAATTGCTTCTTATCCTTAGTTTTATCCACAGGTCTGGTATCTTTATCTAGAGGATAAATTTTAGACCATAATTAATAAAGAACTGAAAAATGTATTTAGTTAGTAACAGGGCAACATTTAAATGGGGTAAGCTGGTTCTCCCCAAACAACAAGATGGTATAAGATTAACACGAATTGAAAAGATACTGAAGAGCAACAAGTTAAGAAGCATTTAAACAAGAGTTAAGCAAACAAGGGAATGGACAAAGGATATTTTACCAAAAAGGAATGACTGCAAGTCAAGCACAGAAAATAGGAAAGCAGGGGCTGGAATATAGTGTATAAAATTAGCAAAAGAACCAAGGCACTGGGAGCAAATACCTAACCAAGGAAAGATAAGAGTGGAATGAGGCAAAACAGTAGTTTGGACTGCAGGTTACAGACTGCCTTCCCTAGCAGGGATTGATAAGAGTGAAGCCAAATAGAAAAGGATAGGGAGTACTATATGAAAGACCAACTCAAAGTATTTGAGTCCAGGACAGAAGCTATTGCTAAAAATGGATAATTAGTAGAGCAAAGAAAATACTGCACGATAACTATAAGATTTTTGCTTGAAGTGTCTGCACAGTTATTTTTATACTTCAAGCAGACTTCAGAGAAATTTTGCTCAGGCATACAGTAAATGCCAGAGTTAGGTTACTGGGAATTGTAGGATCATAATTACTAAGCGAATGACCCTAAAGGGCCTTTTTAAGCCTAGTCATACTACACAAATGTAATGGACTGGTTAGGATCCCATAGGTTTTACGCAAGGTACACATACCTTGGGCATGGGTGGATCAAGTATTTATAAGCTCCCTCTAACAAGGGTATAGGTGTCATGCCAGGCTTAAACTTAGAATTCCCCATCCACTAAGGCTGGATGTGCCTGAATAAGTGTAGGGAAGACCTTTTGCTTCACATGAATAGGAAGCCTGTTCCAAGGAAGGGGCAGTCTCTGGAACATAAGCATCTCAACATATCTTATTTTATGTTACAGGTGAAGTCAAAATTAACTCTCATTTAGATTTATATAAGTGTAGATTAAATGAGATTCCATGCAATCAGCTCATCACCATGGGACGCACAATAAAGAAATCACACATAGAAAGCTATAATTAAAAAAAATATCTATATTGATACATTATATATATATATATATATATATATATATATACACACACACACACACACACACACACACACACACACACACACACATTCCTAGAAACACAAGATACTAAAAATATATATCTAGCAGCAAAGTTCAGGTAACAGTATTGCACATGAACCATGTAGAACAGAGTGAAAAGCACATAGCAGAAGCAGCTGAAGAAAAAATATTGCACCTGGGTTAGTACTATATATTATAATGGTTGGTTGGGCTTAATAAACAGATAAAATAGTATTGCACAGTGAATGGGAAGTCCCAACTTCCTGACCTGTCAGTGATCAGACCTAATGTTGGAATTAAGAAGTCTGACCACCTTTGGATAAAAAAAAAGTATTTGAATCTAGTTCTACTTTGCATACTGCAGTATCTTTTACCGGATGACTGTGTCAATAACTGTAAAGGTGGCAGAGATGAAGGTGAGGTCTGCAGATCAAGGGCTTCTGATGCCTTCTGATTTTGCGAATGTGCATCAGGTGCATTAAGACAAGTTCAGAAATTGCTTTGCAGGCCAGGCAAAGATCACCTCTTAGCAGTCTATAGAAGACCATGTACATAGATAAGATTCTGAAGCAGTCTGCATACAGCACTGACTACACCATGTATTTTTTTATGATGAATCACTGTAGACACTCCAGTTGCTGGATATGCCTGGTCAGGTACATACCCCAAGGGAGAACAGCACTCAATGACTGGTCTAATCAGGGCAGAGTACAATGGAACAATGACATTCTTGGAAATGGATTCCATACCTTTGCTTACAAGTTGAACACAAAATGGTTTCCTTACTGTTAGAAAAACATAATAGTAATATGCATGCTTAGTGCGCATTCGAGGTTAAAAAGGGTTAATACATTTATTCTGTTCACACTGCATGAATCTGCGCAGCTATTAGAAATGTGAGACATTTCATTTCTGCTTATGCCATGAGAAAGTATGCAGCTGCTAGAAGCTTTGATAAAGAAAACAAAAGATGCCTGAAAGTATAAGCCATAGTCAGCATTACTTGTACCAAAGCTAGAAATGTACCTTGAATCTAGACAAAATATAACATGTATTAGAACTGCACAATTGAAGTGAAAAGTTAAGTTGGGCTAAAATAAGCCCAAGGCCAGGTTGTTTTTCTTAAAATGTTTTGCAAGTTAGCAAATCTAACCTAATCAGCAAGAAGTCTAGTAACATTTTCTGTAGAACATACATAAAGCTGTGTCTAACTACGTCAGCAATAGAATAGTAACATTTTCTGTGTGACATGAAGATAACTGTATAAGAATAACATACTGCTCACCAAAGAGCTAGACAAATCTTATGCCTACGTGCTTTGTCTCCTTGCTGCTAGTAATAAAGGTTGGCTTGCTTGAACCCAATGTGCATTGGTCTTTGAAGTTTTTTCCTTTTACAGATTGGTCCTTCGGACCAGAACCCTCTTCACCTTGGACCAGACGGCCAGGTGGTTGAAACTGTACAGGAAGAAACCAAATAGTTTTTTCTTATATGGAAAGTCCTCAGACTGAATTGTCGTTCAAGAGAGGCCAGCCACTTTCTGATTTGTGACTGAAGGACAGGTCTCCGTGAATCCTTGATCAATTACGTGGGCTCAGGTAAGGTGAATCTACTTTTTTCTGTTTTAGATCAGGGACTAGATGTGTATTGTTTTTGTCGGATTGTATTTTTCTTACAAGTCAGGGACAAAAAAAATTACAGTCTTGTCATAGATCAGGAGAAACAGAGTAAGTAGGCAGTCATTATGAAGAGACTAACAAAATCCGTGGTACCACGTTAAAAATTAGAGAAGTTACGTAATGATCAAAGGGTAGAACAAAATGGGTAATTGCACAAAAAGACCCCAAAATCCGCCTTTAACAGAAAACGCAAAATATATGCAGTCACAGCGCGCAGACAATTTTAGATATTATTCAAAATGGGTTCATAAATATGAGTTAGACGGAAAATTAGAAAAATCCTTGCTTATCAAACTTAAACAGCTCAAAACAGATTCCAAAGGTCGGGTAAAAAAGCAACGTCTATTAGGAATTCCTCAGGCACGCAGGTGGCTTGAGGAAGTAAACCGTAGGGAACAAAAGAACAAAAATTCAAAAGCAATGTGTTTAGATAAGGAGGACAATAACTTAGTAATAGCATCAGCACCTCTGCCTCCCTTACCTGAATATGAAGTGAACAGGTTAGTCCACCCCCACTATATCCTGTGGTCACTGAAGATAGAATTATGAAACTAAAACTGACTAAAATTAGAGATCCCATAGGGACCAGGTCCCGAACAAAGGCAGGTAAATTCAGAAGACTACATCAAGTTATGGCAAATGGTTAAGAATTCACGATCTATAGGTGAGGAAGAAGAAATATGCCCACTTATAGAAGTACCCAATCCTCAGGCAGGTCAAGACAATCAGGACCCAAATATATTAGTGTATAGACCTTGGACTCCGGAAGATATCCGGAAAGCCACTGAGGGAATTCCCCATCCAAAGGTTAATTTTAGAAAATTCTCAGAAGATTCACTAGGAATGAGGTTGAGTTATAACTTAAAATGGAGAAGAGATAGAAAAAGTAGTTAGACAAATTGTAGGGCCAGATTGGTACATAATTAGTGGGAACTGGAATCCCCGTGACGCTGCACAAAGACCCCTCCCACACAGCAGCGCAGAATTAGACACCAGAGTAAAAGGTCTGACAGACCGCATCTCTGAAAAATGGAAACCTAGGGCAGACTGGACTTGCATTAATCAATGCATCCAACAAGCAGGTGAAACAATTGAACGATACTATGCCAGATTGTTAGAATGTTTTAATAACCACTGTGGAATGCAGGTTCCTGAAGATCAAACACAAGATTTCCCATATGAACAGCAGTTAAAGAATGCATTCTTAAAAGGGCAGTAGTGCACCTATAAGCAGTTTTATTACAAAACACATGGTAGATAATCAGAACAAGCAGGTTACAATCATTACTTGAATATGCTAGGCATGCCGAAAGGCATTTTAATAGCAAAAAGAAAAAAAGCCCAAGTATTTTCTGTAGAAGATGGAGCAGAAGTTTATGTAGTACAGTCCGGGAAAAAGGGCAAGAAAAACGCGCAGGGAAACAATCTGATCAGCGATCGGAGGACTTTAAAGGGTGAAAGAAAAGGGGAGAATGTTTTAAATGCGGTAAAAAGGGACATTTGGCGAGGGATTGCAAGAAAGTACAGTTTTGTACCTACCATAAATGCAGATGTTCGAAGATCCACATTGCTGCAGTCCTTACATATGGGTAGTCTGCTGTCCTCGGTCGGCCCGAATACCAAAGTATTAGGCTGACGTCGGTCAAGGGCGCTCAGAACTGACATCAGAGCGTCAGGGTATAAGAGCGCATGACCGACGTCATATCCTCAGTCTTTTCTTGCCCCAGATGTCAGAAGGCCCTAAAAAGAAAGCCCACAGCCAAAAACAGAATACTTCCCAAAAACAAAATATGTACAAATCACAGCTACCACCCAAACCATACAACCATTCCAAACAATAGAGGGGAAGGAGGGAGGGTTAATTGGACTGCAGCAATGTGGATCTTGAACATCTACATTTATGGTAGGTACAAAACTGTACTATGTTCTTCATCTCACATTGCTGCAGTCCTTACATATGGGTAGAATCCCAAAGCAGAGGTAAAGGGAGGTTGGCAAAATCATAAAGCATTAGGAGCTGCCAAAATGCCCTGTAATATTGCAGTGGCAAATCCAGCCCTAGATTTAGAATAAAGAGGAAGGTGGTAATGTTTAGAAAAAGTATGCACTGAACTCCAAGTAGCTGCTTCCAAAATATCTTTAGTAGCCACCCCCCTTAAAAAGGCTGTTGAGGTAGCAGTAGCCCTAGTGGAATGAGGCCTGATTCCAGCCGGAATCTCCTTACCATGATGGGAATAACAGAAAGCAATGCAAAAACCAATCCACTTAGAAATAGTTTGTTTAGAAACCGGCTTTCCCTGAGAACCCAAGGCAAAAGAAACAAACAACTGCTGAGACTGTCTGAACCCTTTAGTTCTGCTCAAATAACGCAACTGCCTGTGAATATCCAAAGTGTGCAAAATCTTCTCCCCTTTATTTTGGGGATCTGCATAAAAAGTAGGCAAATAAATAGTTTGGTTCAAGGCCACACTAGAAACCACCTTAGGCATAAAAGTAGGATTAGTACGTAAAGATGCCCTATCCTTATGAAAATTAGGAAGGGTTCAACTGCCATAAGGGCCTGTAATTCAGAAACCCTTCTTGCAGACGTGATGGCCAACAAAAAAGCAGTCTTCCAGGACAAAAACTTCAATTCGGCAGTAGCTGCAGGCTCAAAAGGAGGTAAAGTAAGTTTTTCCAACACAAAATTGAGATCCCAGGCAGGAGTAGGAGCTCTACATGGGGGTCTTATGTTCTTTGCCCCTCTAAGAAATTGCTTAAACAAAGGATGAGAGAACAAAGGCGGGTCACACAGTCATAGTGAGCAGAAATGGCTGCAGCATGAACCTTTATAGAGGAGAAAGACAAACCCTTGTCTAATAAATTTGTAAGGTATTGAAGAGAAACACTTAGATCAGGCTTGGAAACATCAAAGTCCTTTGCTTTGCTCCAAACAAAAAACCTCCTCCATTTATCAGCGTAAACTTTCCTTGTACTAGGCCTTCTGGCCTCCAAAATAACATTTAAAACTTGTTGTGGAAGCTGAGACCCTCCAGGGTCTAGAACAGAATATGCCAGGCTGTTAGATGCAGGGACTGAATCCTGACATTGAGGAAATGATTGCCCTCCTGTGACAAAAGGTGCGGAATCGAAGGCAAAGGCCATGGAGGCTCCTGTACTAAACTTCTCAGTAGAGGGTACCAGTGCTGTCGAGGCCAATCTGGAGCTATCAGAATCATGGATGGCTTGTCTTGTCTGGCCTTCAAGAGTACCTTTGGGAGGAGAGGCAGAGGTGGAAAGGCATAGACGTGAAGATTGCTCCAACTGAAGGATAGAGCATCCACCTTCCAAGCTGCGGGATGAAACATTTTTGTGCAAAACTTTGGCAACTGGAAATTTAGTGGAGAAGCGAACAGATCTATATCTGGAGTTCCCCATAACACTGTCAACCTTCGAAATACATGAGGATCCAATTTCCACTCGTGGGGATCCACCATCTGTCTGCTCAACACATCTGCTAAGGAGTTCTGTGCTCCTGGTAGAAACCTTGCCTGAAGATTGAGGTGTAAACTGAGAGCAGTCTCCCACAAAATCATCGCTTGTCTGCAAAGAGGGTACGAATGTGTTCCCCCTTGCTTGTAGATGTACCACATGACAGTTGTGTTGTCTGTTTGAATCAACACTTGCCCTGGGTGAAGTAAATCTTTGAAAGCCATCAATGCAAATTGGACTGCTAACATCTCCTTCAAGTTGATATGCAAATGTTGAAGTCTGGCAGGCCACGTGTCTTGAACCCATTTTCCATTGAGGTGTGCTCCCCAAGCCTTGTCCGAGGCATCTGTCGTTAGAATCTGACTCGCCTCTGGTCGGGTCAGAGAGTCCCTTGTTTAGGTGACATTCCTGAGCCCACCACAAAAATTCCTTTTGAATGCAAGGTATTATTTGAATGACAGTGTCCAGATCTTGGCAGTGTTGTGTCCATACGTTCTTGAGATACCATTGGAGCTTCCTCATATGCAGTTTGGCAGTGGGAAGCACCAGGATACAAGATGCCATGAACCCCAAGGCTTGAAGGACTGTCCTTGCAGTCAGCCTGGACCATAGAGACAATTGATGGAAGTAAAGAGTAAGGTTCTTTTGCTTGTCCGGGGTCAAAAAAGCCATCTGGGAAGCTGTATTCAGTCTCACACCCAGAAAGCACATTTCCTGAGAGGGTACTAGACTGGACTTAGTTTCGTTCACAGAATACCCTAGGCACCTTAACACTGCCATCACATACTGTAGATGATGAAGAAGTTCGTACTTGTCTTGAGCAAGAATCAGGCAATCGTCCAAATAAGGATAAATTTGTATTCCTCTCAACCTGAAGAAGGCTATCACTGGAGCCAGAACCTTTGTGAACACCCTGGGTGCAGTAGATAAGCCAAAGGGCAATGCAGAGAACTGATAATGTAAAGTCCCAGCCCGAAAATGCAGGTACCTCCTGCAACTGGGCCTGATAGGAACATGAAGATAAGCCTCTGAGATCCAGAGTTACCATCCAGTGATCTTTGCCCAACAGAGGTAAAAGCTGTTGCAACGTCAACATTTTGAACTTTGGAATGTCCAGGAATGTGTTGAGGATAGATAAATCCAAAATCTGTCTCCACGTGTTCCCTTTCTTTGGAACTAGAAACAGGCGAGAATAAAAACCTAGGCCCACTTCTGACAGAGGGACCGGCTGTATGGCTCCCATTTGAAGAAGTAAAGAAATCTGCTTGTAAGCCTCTACCCTTTGTTGAGGAGGAACGTCTGGCATACCTTTGTAAGGAGGCAATGTATGGAAATAAAACTTGTAGCCTCGGTTTATAATGTCCAATACCCATTTGTCCTGGGTGACTAAAAGCCAGTTTTGCTTGAAGAGTGCTAACTTTCCTCCCAAAGGAGCTGCCAGGCAAGAAGAATCTGGCAGCTGAAAACGCAGGTCATTGGGCCTGTTTACGAAAGGACTGGCCCCTGTCCTCACCCGAAGATTGTGCAGGTGAACTCCATGTTCTAGGCCTGAAAGTACTCTGAGTTCTGCCCCTACCACGTCTAGATCTACCTCTAGACTGAGAATCAGAAGAAGGATACGTCCACCCCTTAGTAGGCCAATTCCTACTAAACTTTGGAGGCTGCACCTGCAAGAAGTCTTTAACAGTCTGCATAGACTTAGCCTCGTCTTCCATCTTTTTCAAGACCGACTCCACAGGGGGACCAAATAAAACTTCAGACTGTAAAGGAGCATCCAAAATTCTAGTTTTAACATGCTCTGACAAATTCTGATCCTTAAGCCAGGCGTCCCTGCAAAGAACTGAACCAGTGGCAGCCACCCTGGAAGAAGCCTGTAAAGCATCAAAACCACACTGCAAAGAATGCTTACCCACCTGTTCAGAGACATGTACCAAATCCTGTAATTCCTTACACTCAATGCCCTCTGCCAAAGCATCCACTTCAGATTTAAGTTGAGTAAGGAGGAAATTCTGATACTTTAACATATGAAACTGGCAATTCAAAGCCCTCATTGCTAAAGTAGAAGAGGTATACACCTTTTTACCCCATCTATCCAAAGCTCTAGCCTCTTTATCCATAGGAACTGGATTCTTTACAACAGAAGCCCTGACACCCTTAGGTCCCTGGCTAATAGTTTCTGGGTCTGCCCTAGGACTCTTATACAGATATTTATGAGCCTCAGGTACTCTGTAATACCTGTCCGGTTTAACTGGCGCAGGAGGCAAAGAATCTGGATTAAGGGAAGCCTCAGAGAAAACATCTTGCACAACATCCAAAACAGGAGGTATAGCCAAGGGCCTATGTTGTGGTAAAAACAAGAACTCCCTAAGCCTCTTCCGTGAATCAGAGAAATCCTGACCTTCCCATTTAAAATGCTCCCTCATAGAATGAAGTGTTTGAGAAGGAAAAATCTTCTGGAGGAGAAGCAGAAGGAGTGGAATCCTCTGCATCAGAATCAGAATATGTAGGAAAATCCTGAATGTCTTCAGCCGAAGACTCTGAATCATCTGAGGCCTGTTCCAAACTCTCCACCTCTGGCTCCACTCTGGGCCTCTTATCAGGAGGGGGCATAGAACCTCTTATCAAAGTAATTAAATCTTCTGCCATTTTAAGCATGTGCTTTTTAGGCACAGAACCTGCAGAACTAGGACTGACACCAGGGAAAGGTAAAAGTACAGTTTTGTACCTACCATAAATGTAGATGTTCGAAGATCTACATTGCTGCAGTCCTGACACTTGGGGTAGTCCGCTGTCCCAGTCGGCCCGAATACCAAAGTATAAGGCTGACGTCGGTCAAGGCGCATTAGTCTGACGTCAGGACGTCAGGGTACAAATGCGCATGACAGACGTCATTTCCTCAGTCTTTTCTTGCCCCAGATGTCAGAAGACCCTAAAAAGATAAGGCCAAACCAAAAATACAACAACACACCAAACACCCCTGTACCAAATATATGTACAATATATACAAAATCAGACAGGTACAATCCTACCCACACAACCACCCCAAACACAGAGGGAAGGAGGGAGGAATTGGACTGCAGCAATGTAGATCTTGAACATCTACATTTATGGTAGGTACAAAACTGTACTATGTTCTTCATCTCACATTGCTGCAGTCCTGACACTTGGGTAGAATCCCAAAGCAGAGGTAAGGGAGGATGGCAAATCACAAAGAAGCAGGAGCTGACAACATGCCCTGTAAAATAGCAGTGGCAAAACCAGCCCTAGATTTAGAGTAGAGAGGAAGGTGGTAATGCTTAGAGAAGGTATGCACTGAACTCCAAGTAGCTGCCTCCAAAATATCCTTAGCTGCCACCCCCCTTAGAAATGCTGTTGAAGTGGCAGTAGCCCTAGTGGAATGAGGCCTAATCCCAGCTGGAATCTCCTTGCCATGATGGGAGTAACAGAAAGTAATGCAAAACCCAATCCACTTAGAAATAGTTTGTTTTGACACAGGCTTACCCTGAGAACTCAAAGCAAAAGAAACAAACAACTGCTGAGACTGCCTAAAATCCTTAGTCCTGCTTAAATAATAACGTAATTGCCTGTGTACATCTAAAGTGTGCAAAATCTTTTCCCCCTTATTTTGGGGATTTGCATAAAAGGTAGGTAAATGAATAGTTTGGTTTAAAGCCACACTAGAGACCACTTTAGGCATAAAGGAAGGATTAGTACGTAAAGATACCCTATCCTTATGAAAAATCAGGAAAGGCTCAACCGCCATAAGGGCCTGCAATTCAGACACCCTTCTTGCAGAGGTAATGGCTAACAAAAAAGCAGTTTTCCATGACAAATATTTCAATTCAGCAGTAGCTGCAGGCTCAAAAGGTTGTAGAGTGAGTTTCTCCAACACAAAATTGAGGTCCCAAGCAGGAGTAGGAGCTCTACGTGGGGTCTTATATTCTTTGCCCCTCTAAGAAATTGCTTGAACAAAGGATGAGAAAACAATGGTGGGTCACAATCATAGTGAGCTGAAATTGCTGCAGCATGAATCTTAATGGAAGAGAAAGACAAACCTTTGTCCAATAACTCAGTAAGATATTGAAGAGCCCCACTCAAATTTGGCTCAGAAACATCCAAATCCTTTGCTGCACACCAAAATAAAAATCTCTTCCATTTTCCTGCGTACACTTTCCTTGTACTAGGTCTTCTGGCTTCCATAATCACATTCAAAACTTGTTGAGGAAGCTGAGACCTGCTATGGTTCAAAACAGAATATGCCAGGCTGTTAGATGAAGAGAGTGAAGCTTGACATTGAGTAGATGCCCGTCCTTCTGAGACAATAGGTGTGGAATCAAAGGTAAGGGCCATGGAGGCTTCCTTACTAGACTCCTCAGTAATGGGTACCAGTGCTGCCGAGGCCAATCTGGAGCTATTAAAATCATCCTTGGCTTGTCTTGTCTGACCTTTAGGAGTACCTTTGGGAGAAGAGGCAGAGGTGGAAAGGCATACACATGAAGATTTTTCCAACTGAAAGAAAGAGCATCCACTTTCCAGGCTGTGTGATGAAACCTTTTCGTGCAAAACTTTGGCAGCTGGTGGTTTAGTGGAGAAGCGAACAGATCTATGTCTGGAGTTCCCCAGGACACTGTCAATGTCTGAAATACATGAAGATCCAGTTTCCACTGTGGGGATCCATGATTTGCCTGCTTAACACATCTGCTAAGGAGTTCTGTGCTCCTGGCAGAAACCTTGCTTGAAGATTCAGTTGCAAGCTTAGCAGTCTCCCACAAAATCATTGCTTGCCTGCATAGAGGATAAGAATGTGTTCCCCTTGTTTGTTGATGTACCACATGACAGTTGTGTTGTCTGTTAGAATCAACACCTGCCCTGGAAGAAGTAAATCCTTGAAAGCCAGTAATGCAAACTGGACTGCTAACATCTCCTTCATGTTGATATGTAGATGCTGCAGTCTGGCAGGCCACTTGTCTTGTATCCACTTCCCATTCAGATGAGCTCCCCAAGCTGTGTCTGAGGCATCTGTCGTTAGAATCTGACTCGCCTCTGGCCGGGTCACAGAGAGTCCCCTGTTTAGGTGACATTCCTGAGCCCACCACAGAAATTCCTTTTGAATGCAAGGTATTATTTGAATGACAGTGTCCAAATCCTGGCAGTGCTGTGTCCATACATTTTTGAGATACCATTGTAGCTTCCTCATATGCAGTTTGGCATTGGGAAGTACCAGAATACAAGATGCCATGAACCCTAAGGCTTGAAGGACTGTCCTTGCAGTCAGCCCGGACTGATGAGATAGTTGATGGAAGTAAAGAGAAAGATTCTTTTGTTTGTCCGGGGTTAAAAGGCCATCTGGGTTGCTGTATTCAGTCTCACACCCAGAAAGCACATGTCTTGAGAGGGTACTAGACTGGACTTTATTTCGTTCACAGAATACCCTAGGCATCTTAGCACTGCTATCACATATTCCAAATGCTGAAGAAGCACGTCCCTTTCTTGAGCCAGAAGTAGGCAATCGTCCAAATAAGGATAGATTTGTATTCCTTTTAGCCTGAAGAAAGCTATCACTGGAGCCAGAACCTTTGTGAATACTCTGGGCAGTAGATAAGCCAAAGGGCAATGCAGAGAACTGATAATGAGAATTCCCAGCTCGAAAACGCAGATACTTCCTGCAAATTAGTCTGATAGGAACATGAAGGTAAGCTTCCTTGAGATCCAAAGTTACCATCCAGTGATCTTTGCCCAGCAGAGGTAAAAGCTGTTGTAACGTCAACATTTTGAACTTGGGAATGTCCAGATAAGTGTTGAGGATAGACAGATCCAAAATTGGTCTCCACGTGTTCCCCTTTTTTGGTACTAGGAACAGGCGAGAATAAAATCCTAGGCCCCTTTCTGGCACAGGAACCGGCTGAATGGCCCCTATTTGGAGCAACAGAGAAATTTGCCTGTGAGCCTCTTTCCTTTGTTGAGGAGGAATGTCTGGCATGCCTTTGAAAAGAGGCAAGGTATGGAAATAAAACCTGTAACCGTGGTGAATGATATCCAAAACCCATCTGTCTTGGGTAATTAAACTCCAGTTTTCTTTGAAAAGTGCCAACCTTCCTCCCAAAGGTGCTGCCAGACGAAAAGATTCTGGCAGCTGAAAAGGCAGGTCATTGGGTCTGTTTACGGAAGGACTGACCCCTGCCCTCACCAGAAGACTGAGCAGGTGAACTCCCTGTTCTAGGCCTAAAAGAACCTTGAGCTCTGCCCCTACCATGTCTAGACCTACCCCTAGACTGGGAATCATAAGCAGGATATGTCCACCCCTTGGTAGGCCAATTTCTACTAAACTTCGGAGGCTGAACCTGCAAAAAATCTTTAACAGTCTGCATAGACTTAGCCTTGTCTTCCATTTTCTTTAGAACTGCTTCCACAGGCGAACCAAACAACACATCAGATTGTAAAGGAGCATCTAAAATCCTTGTCTTCACATGCTCAGCTAAATTCTGATCCCTCAGCCAGGCGTGCCTGCGAAGAACCGAACCAGTGGCAGCCACCCTCGAAGAGGCCTGCACAGCATCAAAACCACATTGCAAAGAATGCTTACCCACTTGTTCAGAAACATGAACTAAATCCTGCAACTCTTTACACTCAATACCTTCCGCCAAAGCATCTACCTTAGACTAATTGTGAAAGGAGATAATTTTGGTATTTCAACATGTGAAACTGGCAATTCAAAGCTCTCATGGCCAAAGTGGAAGAAGTATACACTTTCTTTCCCCATCTATCCAAAGCCCTCGCCTCTTTATCAGGAGGAACAGGATTTTTAACAGAAGCCTTAACACCTTTAGGCCCTTGAGAAACAGTTTCTGGGTCTGCCCTAGGACTCTTAAAAAGATACTTATGAGCTTCAGGCACCCTATAATATCTATCCGGTTTAACTGGAGCAGGAGGCAAAGAATCAGGGTTCAGAGAAGCCTCTGCAAAAACATCCTCCACCACATCTAGAACAGGAGGTATAGCTAAAGGCCTATGCTGGGGTAGAAACAAAAATTCCCTAAGCCTTCTCCTGGAATCAGAGAAATCCTGACCTTCCCATTTAAAATGCTCCCTCATGGAATGAAGAGTCTCTGAAAATGAAAAATCCTCAGGAGGAGAAGCAGAAGGAGTAGAATCATCTATATCAGAATCAGAGTAAGGGGAATACTCCTGCAAGTCTTCAGCCGAAGACTCCGAAGCATCCGAACACTGCTCAAAACTCCCAAGCTGAGGTTCCACCCTAGGCCTCTTATCAGGAGGGGGCATAGAACCTCTAATCATTGTAATCAAATCTTCTGCCATCTTAAGCATATGCTTCTTAGGTACAGACCCTGAAGAACTAGGGGTAACACCTGAAACAAAACCTGGCCTGCCCCTGGGAGAAGCCTTGGAAACAGCAGGGGAGGGCCTAGCCACCTTAGGAAGGGAGGGAAGAACAGCTACCAGAGAAGCCCCTTCCGCCTGGCCTACCTCCTGAGAGGTCACATCTTGCAGTAATAAAGTCTCTCCCTGGGATTCCAAGGAAATTTCTGGCTGAACCTCTGGCTCCACCGAGCCCTCTAACTGTTTTGTCCTTGCGCTTTTTTGACGAAGCGGGCGTCGGAGCATCCGACGGCATTTTATAATTACACCGCTTCCCAAAAACTAACCTGGCACAATCTAATCTTCTCTTTATAGTGCGTTTGTTAAATCTAGCACAAGAGCGACAGCCAACAACGTCGTGCTCAGGCCCTAAGCAAGGTATACACAAGGTATGGTTATCCCTATGAGGTATCTGTTTCCCACAAGAAATACAGTTATTCACTTTTTCTGACATCCGGTAAAATACTGAGGCAAGAAAAAACCAAAATATTCCCCAACGGGGTACTTAGCCAACTTGGATTCGGTCTGAAACTCCGACTTCGGAAAATCTGAGAACGCCAACCTGCACTTGCAAAACTGCTTCTGCATCGGACCATGCGGCAAAAAAGACTGAGGAAATGACGTCGGTCATGCGCATTTGTACCCTGACGTCAGACTAATGCGCCTTGACCGACGTCAGCCTTATACTTTGGTATTCGGGCCGACTGGGACAGCGGACTACCCCAAGTGTCAGGACTGCAGCAATGTGAGATGAACATCTAGCCCTGCCTTTGGAAGAAGCCTTAGAAACAGAAGGAGTAGGCCTAATCCCCTTAGGTAAGGAAGGGAGAACAGTAACCTGAGAGGCCCCCTCAGCCTGACCTGCCTCCTGAAAGGCCACATCTTGCAAAATCAAAGTCTCCTCCTGAGACTCAACTGAAACCTCGGCCGGATCCACAGATTCCCCCGTAGTTCCTAAAGAGCCGGCGTCCGGAACGGACGACTCATCCTGTCTGGGTTTTAAAGATTTGTCTTTGCGCTTCTGTAGCGGGCGCCGGAGGATCCGACGGCATATTATAATTACACCGCTCAAGACAAGCCTAGCCCAATCTAACCTACGCTTGATGGTGCGCTTATTAAACTTAGCACAAAGCGACACCCGACTACGTCATGCTCAGGTCCCAAACAAGGAATACAAAGAGAGTGATAATCCCTATGCGGTATCGGTTTCCCCACAAGAAATACAATTATTCACTTTTCTGACATCCGGAATTAACTGAGGCAAGAAAAAACAAAAATATTCCCCAACGGGGTACTTAGCCCAACTTGGATTCGGTCTGAAACTCAGAATACGAAAATTTCAGAATGCCGAACGGCACTTGCAACGCTGCTTCTGCATCGGACCATGCGGCAAAAAAGACTGAGGATATGACGTCGGTCATGCGCTCTTATACCCTGACGCTCTGATATCAGTTCTGAGCGCCCTTGACCGACGTCAGCCTAATACTTTGGTATTCGGGCCGACCGAGGACAGCAGACTACCCATATGTAAGGACTGCAGCAATGCGAGATGAAGAACATCAAGAAGAACATCAAGAAGGCAACAACGGAAGACAAGGAGGGTGAGGACTGACTATATGGTAGTCGGGAATCACTGGAAGGGGCTAGCGAAGAAAGGACAAATGAGAATGTGATAGAGGGAGTAGAGGAAGTGCAGAAAGTTAGTGACAAGAAAATGCAATATTGGACCTAGCTTTATTGAGCTTGGAGCTCTATTTAGCAGACAAAACCAGAAGTTACACTCTTGGTAGAAGGGAGGGAAGTCAAATTCTTGTGCGACTCAGGGGTATCACAAACCCTGATACATCCCTCCAAACTGTCAGAAAACACAGTCACCTGATTTACATACTGGTCAAAGCAGCTAATTGAGTATGTAATGGCAGCCTTTCTCCCATAACATTGCAATAACTCATCCAGCTTCAGGACTGACACAGACTAGCAAAATTGTAGTTTCTGCAAAATGCCCAGTAAACCTCTTGGGTAGAGACCTCATGCAGCTATTTGGTATAGCAGTAGTCCCAACCATGCAGGGTATGGAAGAATAGCAACAAACTAATACCTTTGTAGTGCAATCGGAGGGTGAAATGTTTTATTGGTACAGCCAGGAGAGTTTGTTACGACTGGTCCAGTGACTGTGACCAAAAAATTAATGAATGTAGCCATCAGCAAGTTCCCCTCCCTTGACATTGATAAACACCTATTGCTCATATTCCTTATCAGGTCCTGGTGTGTTACAATAATACAGGGTGCAGTGCAAGAATTTAAAAATCATGCAAACAGACTGATATTGTGTGACCTGTACTGGGACAGAAGGGAACAGTGTAGTCAGCTGTTCATTACCCCAGGAGTTCTTTGCACTTGATAAATCTAATCGATTACGACATGTTAGCTTAACCAAAAACAGAAATATAGAATGGGTAGACCTAGGAGAAAGTCACGAGATGGGAAAAACAGACAGAATTAGAATAGTCAGAACAGGGAATACAAGCACAAAAGTTGAATTGGATAACTCAGACCAACCCAGCTGTGCACTTGCAGTTTAGTGAGGACAGCTGATCGACACTCCTATTAAAGGAGGAAGAAAATGCCTTACGAAATATACCAGACACTCTGGTCAACAGGGAAATCAGATGTTGGACTCATTCGTACAGTGGGACCAGTTACCATCACACCACAGTCAGCATTCAGACCACAAAAAAGACAGTATTCCCTTAAGAAAAGATGCAGAGGCAGAGATAAAACCTATTATAGCAGCCTTGCTTAAAGGAGGGATACTAGTAGAATTTCCCAATTCACCATGTAACACACCCTTATTTCCAGTTAAAAAGGCCAATGGAGAATGGTCCAAGATTTACAAGCCGTAAATGATGCAGTAATACCAAGGGCACCCACGGTGCCAGACCCACACACCCTGTTGAATGATTTGAAACCTCAACAAAAGTATTTTTCTGTGGTAGACATCAGCAATGCGTTCTTTTCTATACAGATACACCCTGATAGCCAGTATTGGTTTGCATTCACATTTCAGGGGAAAAGGTATACATATACGTGACTACCACAGGGATATTGTGAAAGTCCAATGATATTCTCACAAGAAATGGCAAGCAACTTGGCGGGACTCATCCCACCGAGAGGCAGTCAGATTTTACTTTATGTTGATGACATCTTGCTGGTGGCCCCCACCCAGCAGGATTGTAGAGAAGATACGACAGCACTCATATGATTTTTAGCCACTGAGACATATGAGGTAAATAAAAATAAACTGCAGCTTTGGAAAAAACAGGTCAAATACCTAGGATATGTAATATCCAAGGAAGGTAGAACATTAGATGAGGACAAAAAACAGCAATTTTGCAAGCACCAAAACCCATTACCAAGAAGGAAATTATGTCCTTCTTGGGTACAACTAATTTTTGCCGGAGCTGGATTCCAAACTATGCCTTGGAATCTGCACCTCTGACTGACATTATATACAAGAAGCCTATGGCAGTGCAGGATTTGTTACAATGGACACCAGAGGCAGAATCTGCCTTCTGTAAACTAAAGCAGTTAATAGCATCCTCATTAGTTCTGGGACTGCCAAACTATCATAAACGTTTCTTCCAAACTGTAGATTGTAAAAGCAGTGTTACATGCCATCAGTGTTAAAACAGCATGGGGATAAACGCCCCATTGCTTACTATTCATCACAGCTAGACCCGGTGGCACCGTCCTTACCCCACTGTGTACAAGCAGTAGTTGCAGCCGCAATGGCAGTACAGGCTTCAGCCTCAGTAGTCTTGTTCTACCCTCTCACAGAGTACCTCATGCAGTCGCGATTATTTTACTACAAGAAAAGGTGGCATATCTTTCCCCTGCTAGGCATCTTTCCTGTATGACTAAATTGTTGAGTCAACCGCATATGACAATTGAACGATGCACGACTTTAAACCCTTCTACTCTGCTCCCGACCCCTGTAGACAGCACACGGCACCGCTGCCTGCAGGTAATTGAGCAAAAGACACTACCTAGAAAAGATCTCACGGATGTCCCCTTGGATGATGCAGAGGTGACATACTACATGGATGGCTCATGCAAAAGGGATACTGCAGGACAGAACCTAGTAGGATATGCAGTAGTCTCTGATACTGAGATTACAGAAGCAAAACCTTTACCACTCAACTTATCTGCACAGGCAGCAGAATTGATTGCCCTGACACGGGCATGTACCTTAGCAAAGGGTAAATGTGTAAACATTTTTACTGATAGCCAGTACGCTTTTTCTACTGTACATGTTTTTGCGCAACAGTGGAAAAACCAGGGAATGATAACATCTACTGGCAAACCTATAAATCATGCACAGTTTTAGATCTTTTAGAATCTATTCAGTTACCTCAGAAAATAGCCATTTGTAAATGCACAGCTCTCACCAAGCAACAATATAGGATTTCAAAAGGTAATGCGAGAGCGGATACAGCTGCAAAACAAGCAACCACAGAAGTATTTCTTTTAAATGAGGAATTACAACCCTCTGAAACTTTAGATCTAGATATGTTAACAATGCAGACACTTACTACGCAAGCTGAAAAACTATGGATAAAACGAGGAGCAATCCTCGAAAAGGGGCTGTACATCTCTAGAGAAAGAAAACTGATACTACCCTCTAATTTGTTTCGCTATGCAGCTTTGTTGAGCCATGGGCAGTGCCATGTCTCAACAAGGGGGATGGTACAGCTGGTGAACCAGGTGTTAACAACGTACGGATTTACAAACTACTCTAAAAAAAAATTTTGTTTGATGTGTCAGATTTGTAACAAACATCATGCACAGGGGGAGATAAAGCCCAAGCAAGGGAGTTTCCCTACATCACCATATCCGTTTCACACTACCTGTATGGATTTCATAAAATTGAACAAATGTGAAAAGTATTGTCGTGCCATTGTAGACATGTTTTCCAGATGGGTGGAAGCCTTTCCAACCAAAAATCCAGATGCAGCTACGGTGGCAAAAGTACTTGTCAAGGAAATCATTCCTAGGTTTGGTATTCCGGAAAGAGTCTGCAGTGACAATGGTACACACTTTGTAAATCAAACCATACAGCAATTGAGTAAGCATTTTGGTATTTCTTTAAAAAATCATTGTGCATACCATCCGCAATCTGCAGGGCTAGTTGAAAGGCATAATGGTATACTAAAAAACAAATTGAGAAAATTAATAGCAGACACAGGAAAAAATTGGTTATACTGTTTACCCCTGGCACTGCTGAGCATGAGAACTGTCCCTACAGCAAAAGGATGGACTCCTTTTGAAAAATTATTTGGAAGGGCTTATACACCTCAGTGGAAACTTCTCATGTCATCAGACCAGGAAGCTGATTTCACACTAGCTGAATATATGAAAAAGTTGTTGAGTTCTAAACATCTGTTGCAGTCAAATTCTGTTTCGGGTAGAAAACAGACATCAGAAGTGGCAGTGACGCCAGGAGATTGGGTGTGGATCAAAAACATCAAGCGGAAGAATTGGTCATCGCCAAGGTGGGAAGGTCCCTACCAGGTGCTTCTTTCGACAACCACTGCAGTCAATATAGCAGAACGAGCTTCGTAGATGCACCTGACGCACTGCAAGCTGGTTAAGAACTGAGTTGGACAAAAATCTTACCTCTCCATCGGGGCCCTCAGCACAAAGTCTGGCTACAAAGGGGGGTCAGATCAATAGGACTGATCCGTCTCAACCCCAATAAAGAAACCACCGGTGCTGAAGGTCCTATTAGGGCAGAGAGTAAGAGCACATGTCCGAAATAAAGCTGACGGAATCCAGTAAGATCCAAATACACCTACTTGGAAGAGTCTGAGAAAACAAATGCAGAGCAACCATTTCCTCAAAAGTATTGCATAATCATCCCGTTGACTGTACTACTGACAATAACCTTTTTGTTGTGGCCATTCCTTTTCCCAGCCACACAAATTGAACTGAACAAGCGTGCAGAGTGGCACGCAGAGTGGCACCCAAACTTTAACACTTACCAGGCAATCAAATGTGTATGCTGAGACTTTCAATGTTTCGAATTGCTGGATTTGCACAGCTTTGCCAACAGCATATGAGGAGTTACTGTTAACTTCAGTTCCCCTAGGAACCAACAAGACCTGGGAAAACTTAATTTAGGATACATCAGATGTCACATCACAAGATAAAGTAGCATTGCACTTGTCTGTTCAACAGAAGGGAACTGTGTTTTTACAAGAATGATACAGTTCAGGTGGGTTGGAGCAATGTGACTGTTCCCTATAGATGCTACACTAAACCGGATAACATTGGATCCTATTCCAACACAGGCTACGATTCATTTGAACTGATGCATAGGACAATTGAAGTAAAACATAATGCTGACCTCTACAGACAACAGTCTATAAATAAACAACTAGTAAAGTTACTACTAAAGTAGAAAATAGTTACTTTGTATGCGGTAGAAAAGCATATAAATGGTTACCTGAGAATTGGTCCGGCAGTTGTTTTTTGGGCTACCTGGTTCCAGCCATACGACACAGCAGTTTTACCTCAAGGGAAAACTCGGAATGTTCGAGAAATCAAGAAGCCTGCCAATCCAGTGGGGCAAATCAATGCACACTGGAAAAACCATCACGCTGTGGGCTTAGGGAAAGATGGACCGTCACACATGGACTTGAGTGATACTGTTATATCGTGGGCAGGTGTACTGCCAGCATATGGAGCAACAAAATCAATCTGGGAACCGAGAAAATTGTCTAAGCTTCTCGAAATAATGAGCAATGCAACCTTTTCTGCCCTAGAACTGGTGAATGATGAACTGACTGCCATGAGAATAGTGGTGCTTCAAAAACGCATGGCTCTTGACTTCACCCTAGCGGCGAGGAGGTACATGCGCTTCAATCCAGGAGTGCTGTTCGTATATTCCTGACCACAAACACGAGATGGACAACCATCTTGAGGTAATTCAGCAGGTGTCAGCCATGACCAAACCAGGGCCAAATCCATTGACAGACTTTTCAGAAATTGTTTTTGGGGGGGGGGGGGCAGTATCATGATGAACATTCTGATTGCCATTTGTGTATGAATAATCCTACTGGTGGTATGTGTGTACTGCTGCATCCCCTGCATAAAAAGACTGATTGAAGACTTTATAGACATTCCAGTTTCAGAAACCTTATACCAAGGTGCTGAACTTGAATTGCTAAAAAACTGAAAATGCTTTCATGAGTTTAAACAATGACTCTCTTAACTGCAAATCCTGAGTAGTTAGAGGTTAGGGGATGAAAAAAAACTGTTTATGCTTATCTTGAAAGTAGAATAAAAGTATTAAAAGGGGGAAATGTTACAAAAATATATAATAGTAATATGCATGCTTAGTGCATTCAAGGTTTAAAAGGGTTAATACATTTATTCTGTTCACACTGCATGAATCTGCACAGCTATTAGAAACTTAAGAAACATTTCATTTCCGCTAATGTCATGAAAACAACAAGAGCCATTTCATTTCTGCTAATGTCATGAAACTGAGATATTAATTTCTGCTTATGCCATGAGAAAGTATGCAGCTGCTAGAAGCTTTGATAAAGAAAACAATAGATGCCTGAAAGTATAAACCATAGTCAGCATTACTTGTACCAAAGCTAGAAATGTACCTTGAATCTAGACAAAATGTAACATGCATTAGAAAGTACAGTTTTGTACCTACCATAAATGTAGATGTTCGAAGATCCACATTGCTGCAGTCATAACCTGTGGGTAGTCCACTGTCCTCGGTCGGCCCGAATACCAAAGTGTTAGGCTGGCGTCGGTCATGGTCGCTCAGATCTGACGTCAGTACGCCGTGGTACTAAAGCGCATGACCGACGTCATATCCTCAGTCTCTTGCCCCAGATGTCAGAAGGCCCTAAAGAGAAAGGCCATAACCAAAAACAGAAAATCTCCAAACACCCATGCACAAACAATATTTACAACCCAAACCACACAACCATTCCAAACTACAGAGGGGAAGGAGGGAGGGTAAATTGGACTGCAGCAATGTGGATCTTTGAACATCTACATTTATGGTAGGTACAAAACTGTACTATGTTCTTCATCTCACATTGCTGCAGTCAACCTGTGGGTAGAATCCCAAAGCAAAGGAAAAGGGAGGTTGGCAAAATCAAAGCATTGGGAGCTGCTAACATGCCCTGTAAAACTGCAGTGGCAAACCCAGCCCTAGATTTGGAATAAAGAGGGAGATGATAATGTTTAGAAAAAGTGTGCACTGAACTCCAAGTAGCTGCCTCCAAAATATCTTTAGTAGCTACACCCCTTAAAAAAGCAGTAGAGGTGGCAGTAGCCCTAGTGGAATGAGGTCTGATTCCAGCCGGAATTTCTTTACCATGATGAGAACAGCAAAAGGCAATACAATGTCCAATCCACTTAGAAATAGTTTGTTTCGAAACAGGTTTCCCCTGAGAACCCAAAGCAAAAGAAACCAACTGTTGAGACTGTCTGAACCCTTTAGTTCTGCTCAAATAATAACGCAACTGCCTGTGAATATCCAAAGAGTGCAAATTTTTCTCCCCTTTATTTTGGGGATCAGCATAAAATGTAGGCAAATGAATAGATTGGTTCAAGGCCACATTTGAAACCACTTTAGGCATAAAAGTAGGGTTAGTACGCAGGGATACCCTATCCTTATGAAAAATCAGGAAGGGTTCAACTGCCATTAGAGCCTGTAATTCAGATACCCTTCTAGCAGATGTAATGGCCAACAAAAAAGCAGTCTTCCAAGACAAAAACTTCAACTCAGATGTAGCTGCAGGTTCAAAAGGAGGTAAAGTGAGTTTTTCCAACACAAAATTGAGATCCCAGGAAGGAGTAGGAGCTTTACGCGGGGGTCTTATGTTCTTTGCCCCTCAAAGAAATTGCTTAAACAAAGGATGAGAGAATAATGGTGGGTCACAGTCATAATGAGCAGAAATGGCTGCAGCATGAACTTTTACAGAGGAGAAAGACAAACCCTTGTCTAATAATTCTGTAAGATACTGAAGTGAAACACTCAAATTAGGCCCTGAAACATCAATGCTCTTTGCTTTGCTCCAAATAAAAAATCTCCTCCATTTATCAGCATAAACTTTCCTTGTACTAGGCCTTCTGGCCTCCAAAATGACATTCAAAACTTGTTGAGGAAGCTGCGACCCTCCAGGTTTTAGAACAGAATATGCCAGGCCGTCAGATGCAGGGACTGTATCCTGACATTGAGGAAATGATTGCCTGCCTGGGACAAAAGGTGTGGAGTTGATGGCAAAGGCCAAGGAGGTTCCCGTACTAAACTCCTCAGTAGAGAGTACCAGTGCTGCCGTGGCCAATCTGGAGCTATTAGGATCATGGAGGGCTTGTCCTGTCTGACCTTCAAGAGCACCTTGGGAAGGAGAGGCAGAGGAGGAAAGGCATAGACGTGAAGATTGTTCCAACTGAATGATAGAGCATCCACTTTCCAAGCTTTTGGATGAAACATCTTGGTGCAAAACTTTGGCAACTGGAAATTCAGTGGAGAAGCGAACAGATCTATGTCTGGAGTCCCCCAAATCACTGTCAACTGTCGAAATACATGAGGATCCAACTTCCACTCGTGGGGATCCACCATCTGTCTGCTCAAAACATCCACTAAGGAGTTCTGTGCTCCTGGCAGAAACCTTGCCTGAAGACTGAGGTGCAAACAGAGCAGTCTCCCACAAAATCATAGCTTGCCTGCAAAGAGGGTACGAATGAGTTCCCCCTTGCTTGTTGATGTACCACATGACAGTTGTGTTGTCTGTTTGAATCAACACTTGTCCTGGGTGAAGTAGATCCTTGAAAGCCATCAATGCAAATTGGACCGCTAACATCTCCTTCAAGTTGATATGCAAATGTTGAAGTCTGACAGGCCACGTGTCTTGAACCCATTTTCCATTGAGGTGTGCTCCCCAAGCCTTGTCTGAGGCATCTGTCGTTAAGATCGGACTCGCCTCTGGTCGGGTCACAGAGAGTCCCTTGTTTAGATGACATTCCTGAGCCCACCACAAAAATTCCTTTTGAATGCAAGGTATTATCTGAATGACAATGTCCAAATCGTGGCAGTGATGAGTCCATACACTTTTGAGATACCATTGTAGCTTCCTCATATGCAGTTTGGCATTGGGAAGCACCAGAATACAAGATGCCATGAACCCCAAGGCTTGAAGGACTGTCCTTGCAGTCAGCCTGGACCGTAGAGACAATAGTTGGAAGTAAAGCGTAAGATTCCTTTGCTTGTCCGGGGTCAAAACAGCCATCTGAGAGGCTGTATTCAGTCTCACACCCAGAAAGCACATCTCCTGAGAGGGTACTAGACTGGACTTTGTTTCGTTCACAGAATACCCTAGGCACCTTAACACTGCCATAACATACCGTAGATGGTGAAGTAGCTTGTCTTTGTCTTGATCAAGAATCAGGCAATCGTCCAAATAAGGATAAATTTGTATTCTTCTTAACCTTAAGAAGGCTATCACCGGAGCCAGAACCTTTGTGAACACCCTGGGCGCAGTAGATAAGCAAAAGGGCAATGCAGAGAACTGATAATGTAAAGTCCCAGGCCGAAAACGCAGGAATCTCCTGCAACTGGGCCTGATAGGAATATGAAGATAAGCCTCTTTGAGATCCAGAGTTACCATCCAGTGATCTTTGCCTAACAGAGGCAGAAGTTGTTGCAAAGTCAACATTTTGAATTTTGGAATGTCCAGGTATGTGTTGAGGATAGACAAATCCAAAATTGGCCTCCAAGTGTTTCCTTTCTTTGGTACAAGAAACAGGAGAGAATAAAATCCTAGGCCCACTTCTGACAGAGGGACCTGCTGTATAGTCCCCATTTGAAGAAGTAAAGAAATCTGTTTGTGAGCCTCCGCCCTTTGCTGAGGAGGAACGTCTGGCATGCCTTTGAAAGGAGGCAATGTGTGGAAATAAAACTTGTAGCCTCGGTCTATAATGTCCAACACCCATTTGTCCTGGGTGACTAAAAACCAATTTGGTCTGAAAAGTGCCAACTTTCCTCCTAGAGCTGCCAGACAGGAAGGATCTGGCAGCTGAAGATGCAGGTCATTGGGTCTGCTTACGAAAGGACTGGCCCCTGCCCTCACCTGGAGATTGTGCAGGGGAACTCCACGTCCTAGGCCTGAAAGAACCCTGAGCTCTATCCCTACCACGTCTAGATCTGCCCCTAGACTGTAAATCAGAAGGGTAAGCCCATCCCTTAGTAGGCCAATTTCTGCTAAACTTAGGGGGCTGCACCTGCAAAAAATCCTTAACAGTCTGCATAGACTTAGCTTTGTCTTCCATTTTCTTCAAGACTGATTCCACAGGAGTACCAAACAAAACTTCAGACTGAAGGGGAGCATCCAAAATTCGAGCTTTAACATGCTCTGACAAGTTCTGATCCTTAAGCCAGGCGTGCCTACGAATAACTGATCCAGTGGCAGCCACCCTGGAAGAAGCCTGTAAAGCATCGAAACCACATTGCAAGGAATTCTTACCCACCTGATCAGAGGCATGCACCAAATCCTGTAATTCCTTACACTCTATGCCCCCTGCCAAAGCATCTACCTTAGATTTTAACTGAGTAGGAGAACATTCTGGTACTTCAGCATATGAAACTGGCAATTCAAAGCCCTCATTGCTAGAGTGGAAGAGTATACACTTTTTTACCCCACCTATCCAAAGCTCTAGAATCTTTATCCATAGGAACGGGATTCTTTACAACAGAAGCCCTAACACCCTTAGGACCCTGGCTAATAGTTTCTGGGTCAGCCCTTGGGCTCATACAAATATTTATGAGCCTCTGGTACTCTAATACCCATCTGGTTTAACCGGTGCAGGAGGCAAAGAGTCTGGATTAAGGGAAGCCTCAGAGAAAACATCCTGAACAACATCCAAAACAGGAGGTATAGCCAAGGGCCTATGTTGTGGTAAAAACAAAAATTCCCTAAGCCTTTTTCAGGAATCTGAGAAATCCTGACCTTCCCATTTAAAATGCTCCCTCATAGAATGCAGGGTTTCTGAAAAAGAAAAATCCTCTGGAGGAGAAGCAGAAGGACTAGAATCCTCTGCGTCTGAATCAGAATAAGGAGGAAAATCCTGAATGTCTTCAGCCGAAGACTGAGTAATCTGAAGCATGTTCCAAACCTTCCACCTCTGGCTCCACCCTAGGCCTCTTATCTGGAGGGGGCATAGAACCCCTGATTAAGCTAATCAAATCTTCTGCCATTTTAAGCATGTGTTTCTTAGGTACAGAACCTGCAGAACTAGGACTGACACCAGAGGAAGACAAACCAGGCCTGACCTTGGAAGGTACCTTAGAGACAGAAGGGGAAGGCCTAACCACCTTATGCAAAGAAGGGAGTACAGCAACCTGAGAGGCCCCCTCAGCCTGACCCGACTCCTGAGAGGCCACATCTAGCAATATTAAAGGCTCCCCCTGAGACTCAGCCGAAACCTCGGCTGGATCCACAGATTCCACCGTAGTTTCTAAAGAACCAGCGTCCGGAATGGACGACTCATCCTGCTTGGACTTTACGATTTTTCCTTGCGCTTCTTAGCGGTAGCGGGCGGAGGATCCGACGGCATATTTTAATTACACCGCTTACCGAAGACAAGCCTAGCGCAATCTAACCTATGTTTAATGGTGCGCTTATTAAACCTAGCACAAAAGCGACACCCGACTACGTCGTGCTCAGGCCCCAAGCAAGGAATACAGAGAGAGTGGTAATCCCTATGAGGTATCTGTTTCCCACAAGAAATACAATTATTCACTTTTTCTGACATCCGGATTTAACTGAGGCAAGAAAAGACAAAAATATTCCCCAACGGGGTACTTAGCCCAACTTGGTTTTCGGTCTGAAACTCAGAATACGAAAATTTCAGGATGCCGAACGGCACTTGCAAACACTGCTTCGGACCATGCGGCAAGAAAGACTGAGGATATGACGTCGGTCATGCGCTTTAGTACCACGGCGTACTGACGTCAGATCTGAGCGACCATGACCGACGCCAGCCTAACACTTTGGTATTCGGGCCGACCGAGGACAGCGGACTACCCACAGGTTATGACTGCAGCAATGTGAGATGAAGAACATCTGCACAATTGAAGAATTGAAAAGTTACGGTGGGCTAAAATAAGCCCTAGGCCAGGTTGTTTTTCTCAAAATGTTTTGCAAGCTAGCAAATAATCTAACCTAGTCAGCAATGTCTAGTAACATTTTCTGTAGGACATACAGAAAGCTATGTCTAACTACGTCAGCAATAGAATAGTAACATTTTCTGTGTGACATGGAGAACTGTACAAGAATAACATACTGATCACCAAAGAGCTAGACAAATCTTGTGCCTACATGCTTTGTCTCCTTGCTGCAAGTAATAAAGGGCATCTTGCTTGAACCTAACGTGTATTGGTCTTTGAAGTTTTCCTTTTACACTTACTTTAGACACATGACAACTTAAGACAAAGTCACCGTCAACGTGTTCCTAAATCACTGACCACTGGTGTCAAGCATTAGGGATATATCATCAATTTGCAGTGATACCAGTCTTTCCTAGAGAAGCTATTAAGCACTTCTTGGTATTCAGTTTTACACTTGTGGCACTGGCACCAGTTATTAGTCTGTGTTAGAGCTTCTTATGGGGTATTTGTGTCATTGGGGGATTCTACCACTGCACATGGTTTGCAATCTGTGAACTTGGTCAACCCACAGGCCTTTGATGTTAGCCTTGACTTCATACAAGTAGATGCCAATGACCAAAGCACTGAGCCAAGGGACCCTCCTAGTTACACGACAGTCAGTGGATGTAGTCTCCCAGAGCCTGACTTCTTGGGTCTTGTATACGTGAACCAGACTGCTACCTAGCGGGTGACAAAGGGGTTTATATACCTAATTCTGTGAGCTTGTCTACAATGCCAGAGTGAGGTAGTGTCAAATGCCTTGGCCAGGTCACGATAGGTAATGTGAAAGTTGTCTTCAGCCATGGCGACTTTCTCAAAGTCGTCCACCAGGTTGAGTGACCCTCTAGATTATCATTTTTCATACCCAGGGTTATTCTTTCCATGGTTTTACATATGGGACTATTCAGGGTTATGGGTCTATATTTTCCTGGGACCATGGATGGTGCGCCTTTGTGCAGAGGATTAATAGTTTTAGTCCTTCATTCAGTTGTCATGATGCTTGTTTGAAGGCTCTGCTTGAACAGTGATTCTCAGCAGGCTAGATAAGTAATGTTTCATGAAATTAAAGTTTCATGAAATTAAAGGAGGCAACCTGGATATTACAAGGTCTTTTGGATGCAGTGTTTCTGGCCTTTGAGTGCTACTAGGATTTGCTCCTTAGTGAGAGTTGGGCAAGTTATGGTTGGGGGTGTTTAAGTGGTGACAAAAGCAGGATAAAATTGGAGCCAAACTTAATAGCTAGTAGATTACTTATATCCTCCTACTCAGTATAGGTGGCTCCATTTATAATTAGTTCAGACTGCCTTTTAGGTTGTGGACATAGAATGTCCTACGTCTACCCTTATTCTGTGAAGCTACTTTTAACTCTTACATGTCTTTGGTACATTTAATTAGTCCAAGGAGTAGCTTTTAAGTTTGAAGAGGGAGTGCTTATTTGCTGGACATTGTACTTCTTATTTTTGGCTACATTTTTTTTTTCTTTTGCTATACAGCCTATTTATGCTGGAATTCCACCAGAGTTGACTTTTTTTATTGCCCTGTGCATTTTTGGGTAGGTACCACTTTCACTTTGTAGTTGTATACACAGTTGCACAGGGACTTGTGAAGAACTCTGCACATACAGTGATTTTCCCTGGGATGGGGGTGTTGGGGCTTGACATTTTGCAAGGTTGTCAGTTAAAAGCAGGAAGTTTGCCTTGGAAAAATTCATAAAGGTTCCAGGGTTAGGAGAGTCCCAAACTTTAGTTTTACTTCAAAGTAAACAGATTTGTGGTCAACCTGATCAGTGAGAATGTTACACTCGGGGGGGGGGGGGGGGATTTCCCCTCGTTTGTGATGACCAGGTCAAGGACAACTGCAACCCTATTACATAAATGCCTTGGACCAGCTAAAGTCCAGATACCTTTAGGTCTGCATATCTGAAGTAATGTAGGATTTCCAGTTTATAAAAAAGAGTGACTGAAGTCACCCATGAGCATGGTGTTGTGTAGAACGGACGGAGACTCCAGCTCACTAAAGTGGTATGGGTTTCCTGGGTTATAGCAGGCATCCTGCAGCTTGAAAGGATATATGTGACTAATAAAATCAATTTTCTGTTCATACTATGTGACATCTTCCTTGGAAAAGGCAGATGCTTGGCTCATACTGGCCTGGGACAGAGCCCTAGAGCTCCAGCATGTCTCCCTTCATATAGTCCATGGAGGTTGTGTCTCAGTTTATTTAGGCTCATGTAGACTAGGATGGAGTAGCACAGATAACTTTACACCCCCTTCAAACATTTTATTTACTTATTTCTTTCAACCTTGCAGTTGACTATCAGCTGCTCAGCTACACTACTTTTAACTTGAATATCTCCACCATACGATTCTCCTGAGCTGGAAATGCAGCAATGGAGAGTTGGAAATGCAGCAATGGAGAGTTGGGAAAGGGAAGTGAAATGCAGCAGCTAGCATCACATATTCTGTTATGCATGCCAGGAAATTTTTTGCTGTCCTAACTGGGCACAGCAATTGATATAAACATGAATTATTACATAAATCAGTCAGCTCTGGCATTCTCCTTCAATGCAGACGTGTTAATGGAAACCTACCAAGTAATTATGGCACCATCCCCATCACTGGGGATCCATCATACTGCAGGCAAAACCCCCTCCACACAAAGGAGATCAACTGGTGAGGCCACTCCTTTCCAATACCCAAGGTCTCCTCCAGTACTCATCACTAGTCAAACTCAGGTCAGCTATATCTCGGTTAAGCCTCAATTCCTCTATGCCAAATACCAACATTCATGCTCACCCTCTATGCTACAGGAGATGAGTAAAACATTCACCCACCTCTGTTCTGTTTAGCCACCTCAGTCTTAGTGCTGTCCTTCTGCCGCCTTTCGCTCTGTAACACCTTTTTATATTCAGAAGTCTCTTTAGACAGATGCTTCAGATTTTCTTCAGCCTTCGTCCGTTCCAGTTCAAGTTTACGAATCTTCTCTTGCAGGTTCTTCAAAGCAGAAAGTATTGCTTTTGGGAAAGAATAAAGCTTTGTTGATGACAATTTATGTTAACTGTTGACAGTTATACCTCTGTCAAGACAGGAGAAAAATAATAACTTACCTAGCCTAACTACAGTACTACAGGTTAGGAGTGATGGTATAGGAACAAGAAATTACAAGCAAAACTAAATATGTTAGTAAATGGATATGGAAATTAAAGATGTTGCCAAATACAAATGGATGCTGAACAAAAGCAACTAAGAATACAGAAACAAGGATTTGTGCAGCCAAGAAAGACAGTACAAGGGAAACTCACATCACTGTTAATATGATTACAGAATGAAGACCAGTTTGTCAACACACCTGCACAAAATCTATATTACCAATCTGGATTCAGAAGTCCAAGGACTTAAAAAAAAATTAACTTGGAAAGAAGGCATGAAAAATCTGTTAGTTTCCATCTCCTCTAAAGCTCTTTGCTTTGTTTCTTACCCCTCCTCCGGACAGAAAGGCTGGGAAGGATTTCAGCTACAGCAAATTAATTTCTAGTTGAAGACTGAGGTGCAGTTTTCAAACACGGCATATAACTGCATCTGGTTGTGCCCTGCTTCTATAGCATAGAAAGAATTTAATACAACTCAGTTGTCACTGGTTACAAGTTCAGGACAGGCACTCTGGGAGGGACAAAACTCAAAGTCTAGTCGAGAAGCTGAGAAATGGCTATAACGCTCCTACGTCACAGTTTTACGAAGGGAAATGAGATCTTAAGCATACTGATAAGGGAAGAACTGAAGTTAAGGTCAAGCAACTTCAAACAATTACAGCCAATGACACTGAAGAACCAGGAGCGGCCCTAGGTCAACTGTAGCCCTAGGCAAAAGGGCTCCACGGTGCCCCCCACCACACCACCCAGTGCCTCCATCCTGGTCTACCTACATTAAATAATGGAAAAGCGCCCCTGCTAGAGTAACCCTAGGCGGTCGCCTAGTTGGCCTATGCCTAAGGCCGTCTATGTGAAGAACCATATACAAATGGTACTGAACTCTAATGTTTAAAGACTAACTCCACCTTAGAACTCTTTTTCCATTGTATCTGTTTTTTGAGCTAATTTAATGCCTCAAAATCTGTGTGCTTATTTTACAATTTGAATGCATTTCCCACAAAGATGGCAGCTGATGGGGCAGGAATGCAAAGCACTGTCATCTATCCTATACAGTTCTGTAACACACTGGCGTGCATTTAAATACAGTTAAAGTACTTCTGATTTTCTTTTCTTAATGCTTTTAATGCAAGGGCACATAGCAAACATATGTTAAAATATATTCAGCTGTATATTATGATTGCTATCAATGGTCACATTTCTTTTGAGGACTGGAAAATGCTCATGCACTATCGCTGTAAGGACAGACTCAAAATCAGCGGAGACTCTCATCATATATCTGTGTACCAGATATGTTATCAACCTCTGAAAGGATGACACAAAAAAACATAAAAGACCTTCTTATAAACAGTCTAAGTGTACCTAGTTGATAGGGTTGCTACACATCTCTCTCTGCAGTTCTGTCCTCTGTGTGTGGTAAATGTGCTGATACTTTACAAGAAAAAAATATTTTCTGACTTCTCTAAATGTCACAGGAATCTTTGACACTAAATTTATATGTTATTACTTAAATGATGACAAATACAAGATATTTAAAGTTTAGTATTTCAATATTGTGATTCTGCTAAATTTGTCAGAAGAAGACACAAATACTTTTAAGCACCTGACTGATCCAATTGCTTTTTATTGCTATGAAAAGGGAATGTTAAGTTATCCTCCTCCCTACAATAAAAACAACCAATGGAAAAAAAAAAAGTTCCACAGCCTTCTGTCTTTCATAGGAACTGCTGTGCTTCTCACATTAGCAGGATTAATTGTCCATCTAAGATTGACAGCAGTACTTGACAGGGTAAACTATAGATTTCTCTGCATCTGTGGTATGTCATACAGGTGGAGACAGACTCCTCTGCAAAGTATGTGAAGTTATGCTTAAAAAGGTAGGTGGGCTTTCCCTCCCTTTAATTCCAATGCAAGGAAACTTTTAGTTACGTACTCACCATAACTTCAGATGTTTGGGATCCATCTCGCCTACATTCTGACTGATGGGTTCGGAGCCGATCCCTCGGCTCCGACTCGGCACGCTTATGCCAAAGAGCGAAGTCTCTTATTGGCTGAGCTTACTATATCCCAGGATGCACCACTACCAATCCCCCAGATCTAGTTTGTCCGCATACATGCACACATGCAAGCACTGCTTATATAACATCGTCAGAAGAAACAAGATAAAACAGTAGAACTCAAAACCGTTCAATCTCTTCTGATCTCCAAGGCCGGGGGAAGGAGGGTGGGTAGAATGTAGGCGAGATGGATCCCAAACATCTGAAGTTATGGTGAGTACATAACTAAAAGATGTTATGTGATCCTATCTCGCCTACATTCTGACTGATGGGACAGCGTCCCTAGCACCTGAATCCTGGGTGGCTCACTGGAAAACACTCCTGAGTACCGTGGAACCAAATGATGCTCGCCCTTTAGATGCCACATCCAATTTATAGTGGGAAATGAAAGTGTGCGGATTGGACCAAGTAGCAGCACAAATCTCAGAAATAGCGAGCTTGGAATGAAAAGCTATAGAAGTAGCCATAGCTCTGGTAGAGTGAGCTTTGATAGATGTTGTAAGTTGCTTATTTGAAGAGGAATAAGCCTGAGTTATACAATCTCTAATCCATTTGGAGATAGTAGCTTTTGTGATGGTTTTACCCAATTTATTGTCTGAGAAGGACACAAACAACTGGTCTGATTTACTTAATTTGCTGAGTCCTGTCTAGATAGAAGCGCAATTGCCTGTGAACATCCAATTTATGGAGAGTGTATTCTGCTTCATTGGAGAATTTTGGGAAGAAAACTGGTAGCTCTAGAGATTGTTGGAGACAGAGATTAGAACAGACCTTTGGAACAAAAGATGGGTTAGGCCTAAGTGATACTCTATCCTTGTGAAAAATCAAGTACGGTGGTTTGATAGATAGGGCTTGAAGCTCTGAAACTCTTCTTGCAGAGGTAATTGCAACTAAGAAGGCAGTTTTCCAAGACAGATATTTTAACTCACATGTAGCAGCCGGTTCGAAAGGGGAAGATGTTAATGCACGAAGCACCAAATCAAGATCCCACGGAGGTGCAGGATGAAAAACTGAGGGTCTTAACAGCCCCGCACCTTTAATGAAAGTTTTGCATAATCTGCTGCTCATCAACGGTGGATCCATGGATTCGTGAAATTTAGAGATAGCTGCCAGTTGGACTTTAATAGTAGAGACTGAAGATCCTTGATTAAACAAGGATGTTAAAATTTCAAAACCTCTGGGATCGGGCAGTGATAGGGTCTAAGCCCTGAGTTGAGCCCAGATAGCAAACCTCTTCCACTTACTGAGGTACAATTTCTTAGTGGTGGGTTTGTGGGCGAAGATAAAATGTGAATAACTTCCGGTCTAAGGTGTGATTTCTGACTAAAGTCGGAAGTGGAGGAGCCAAGCTGTCAACTTCAAAGTGTGAAGGGACTGGTGTTGTCGTCCCGACTGATGAATTAGCAGATCCAGAGTTAGATCTAAAACCCAAGGATCGTCCACCGCATGTTTCTTCAGGTAGGGAAACCATACCTGACGAGGCCAGTGCGGAGCAATTAGTATCATTGTGGACCCCAATTGAGAAGCTTTCTGAATGACTTTGGAGAGAAGTGGAATCGGAGGAAAGGCATAAAGTAGCCCTGTTGGCCAAGGTTGTGCTAGAGCATCCATAGCTGCTTCCCCCTGATGTGGAGCCAAGGAGAAGAACCTTTTGCACTTTGTGTTTTGTGGTGTTGCAAACAGGTCGCAGCACGGCGTCCCCCATCTCCTGAAAACCTGAGCTGCTACTGTTTCGTTCAGGGACCACTCGTGAGGAGAGAGAATTGTCCTGCTTAATCTGTCTGCCAATATATTGATTTCCCGGAATGTGGGTCGCTACCAAGAAACGGCTGGTAGCTACAGCCCATTCCCACACCCTCATGGCCTCTCTGCAAAGGGGTAAGATCTGGTCCCTCCTTGTTTGTTTAGATACCAGACCACCGACATGTTGTCTGTGTGGATAGCGATAATGCCCTGAGGGAGAAACTTGTGGAGGGCCTGTAGGGACAGAAGTACAGCCCTCATCTCCAATACATTGATGTGGAGAAAGGTTTCGTCTGGAAGCCAGGAACCCTTAACTAACCTGCCCAGACAATGCCCCCCCCACCCTGTCCGGGAGGCATCCGTCGTCAGGGTGACCACCGGAGGGGGGATAACAAAAGGACTTCCCTGATTCAGATTGGACGGCTGAAGCCACCAGCGAAGGTCCCGTTTGCACGTTTCTGTAATCATAATGGGGTGATTGAGGGGAAGATCCTGAAAGGACCATTGAGTCGATAATAGCCACTGAAGAATCCTCATGTGCAATCTTGCCAGAGGAACTAGGAGAACCGTGGCAGACATCGAACCTAAAAGTTGCAGGACCATCCTGGCTGGGGCCTTGGATCTTGAAAGCAGGGCTTGAACTTGGCCTTGTAAAGTTTGAATCCTTTCGGTAGGAAGAAAACGCAGCATCAATTTTGAGTCTATCTCTGCTCCTATGAACCTTATGCGCTGAGAGGGCAGCAAGACAGACTTTGACCAATTGAATGTAATTCCCAGGGTAGCACCCAGGGAAATGGTGGCTTTGAGGTTGTCCATTAGTAGATGACTGGTGGTGGCAGTCAGGAGCCAGTCGTCCAGATAGGGAAACACTTGGAATCCAAGACTCCTCAGGTGAGCAGTTACTACTGCCAAACACTTGGTGAACACCCTGGGGGGCTGTGGTGAGACCAAAGGGCAGTGCACAGAATTGGAAATGACTGTCTCCCAGGCTGAAGCGCAGATACTTCCTGGACGCCCGATGTATCGGTATGTGATAATAGGTGTCCTTGAGATCTATGGAGCACATCCAAACATCCTTCTCCAACAATGGGAGAATGGATTGTAACGTGACCATTCGGAATTTGGATTTCGTGACGGATTGGTTTAGTCTGCTGAGATCCAATATTGGTCTCAGGTCCCCTGTCTTTTTTGGCACTAAAAAGAACCTTGAGTAATTTCCGGATCAGATCTGGTCTGTGGGGACCGGTTGGATGACTCCTTTTTCTAGCAGCTTTAAAGCTTCTGCGGCTGCAATTTCCCTTTGACTGGGTGGTGGGTCCGGGATTTTTTTGGACGGTGGGGGTGTGTGAAGGGAATGGTGTAACCTCCGGCAATAATCCGAAGCACCCATCTGTCCTGAGTGATAGACTCCCAGGCTTTTAGGTGCTTGGCAAAACGGCACCCGACTGGCTCCGGAGCAGCACAGCCGGGCAATCCCTCATGAAGTGTGGGAGGCTGAAGAGCCACGAAAGGACTCGCGGTCTCCAGAATTGCGGGGCCCTCTGCCGCCTCTGGGACGGCGTCTCCCAGAAAAATTTCCCCGTCCTCTGCCTCTGGAAGGGGAATCTTCCTGCTGTTGAGGGAAAAACTTAGGTGATTTGCAGAACCACATCTTCCCTCCTCCTTTAACCTTGGGATAAGGCCGAAAGGGAGTGGAATAACGTGCACCTACGGCAGATAAAGTTTTTCCCTCTTGCTCACAGCAGGTAAGAGTGTCTTTAACCTTAGGTCCAAACAAAGAGGACCCATCAAAGGGAGCGTCGGTGAAGGAAGACTTGAAGGCCTCCGCAAAATGACACAAACGGAGCCTGGCTTGTCTCCATAGAGCCATGCCTGTGCCTGCCGCTTTACCTGCCCCTACGGCCGCATATGAAATGAGCCTCATGGACGAGTTAGAAATTGAAGTAAGGATAGCCAACTGAGAGCTAACCGACTGGGCTAGCTGCTCAGGTAGGTTACCCGAGAGGGAATCTGACAGCTCCTTGACCAGATCCCTCTGAAGCCTGGTAAAATGTGCCAAATAATTCAGGGACCTTAAAGTAAAGGCCGCTGAAGTCAGGGTGCGCTTCCGCATCGGGTCCATGCTCCTAGACTCCTTATTAGGAGGATGGACGGACGTTGAAGCCTCTGCCACGTCCTGTTGTGTAGCAGATGCCACCACCATGGCATCTACAGCCACACCTTTAGTCAGGAACTCCTTCTCGGGTGGAGCAGACAAAAATTTGTTAGGACGAGAAGGCACTGGTTCCACGGTATCTGGATGTTCCCACGCCCTCCGACAAACCAAATCCAGGAGCTCGAAGGGCGGAGACACCCAGGAGGCGGAGGGCTGAGCCCCAAAGGCCTTGAGAAGCACTGACTCATCAGCAGAGGGGGGTTTGGATATCCAGCCTCGTTGTTTGAGGATCTCTAAAATGTCTGCAAACGAGACATCATCCGAGGACGACTTCGGGGACCCTCCGCATCATCAAGATCAGTGTCCGATGTAATAGACTCGGGGAGTCCACGTGCTTCCTCTTGCACGATCTCTTCCTTGGGGGCTCCTCTGAAGACAACTCAAGAACCCTCAGGAGGAGGAGAACCCCAGTGGGGTAACCTCAGGCCCAGGGGCTCCGCTGCCTAAGGACAGGGGAACTGCCAAAGACCCAGTCTCCACGCCCAGGGAAGGTGCCGGTAAAGCCGGAGAGATGGCCGAAGAAGACTTGGCCAAGGCACTCCTCATAGCTCTGAAAGCCAGACCCCAGAATCCTGGGAGTGTCCGGTCCCGAGCCATGATAGCAGATGGAAGTCCCGCAGCCGAAGCACCGAGAGGGAGGCTCGGAACCGACAGCATAGGTCCCGAAACAACACCCCCGGGTCCAGCCGAAGTCCGTGTACCAAACTCGGACCCAAAGGCCGGGGTTGGAGTAAGGGTCGTAGCCGACCCTAAGACCTCCACCGGCTCCAACAGCACCTGCTCCGACGGAGCCGAAGCGGTCGGAGGAGGAATGGCAATGACATGGGCATGGGTCGTCGGCTCCGAAGCCAACTGGGTCGGAGCCGAAACAAATTTTTGAAAGACTGGGGACTGGAACAGTGTTTGGAGCACCCTGTCTATGTCCGAATCTGACATCCTCGATGACCTAGAGGATACTGAACGGGTTCGAGATGGACTCTCCAATGGCCCCAAGGGGCTAGGGGACCGGCTCCGAGGCGACTCGATGACTATCGGTGCCGAAGGAATACCCAAACTAGTTTCCATTGGTGCAGGAGGACGACTTCGGCGCCGAGGAGGAAGTGTGAGCGGACAACCTTCATCGGCTCCGATACCAGTGGAGCCGACGAAGGTGACCCGCCTCTCGATGCCCCAGCCATCGGCTCCAAAGCCAGAGGAGTCGAGACTGGTGGCATCGAGGCAGACAGTTCCGCCCTCAGCTCCGAAGTCCTTGGAGCCGAAGGAGAAACCTGCCTATGTCATTTGGTGGTCGGATCCGACGGACTGGTCGGAGCAGACGCCCTTTTCTTTTTAGCAAGAGAAGGAGAGGATGCTAAAGCTTCTTCAAAGGAGGGTTTTATAAGGCCTTTTAATATGAGTTTATTTTTCCTCTCTTGGAGGACCCTCGAGGAAAAAGCGTGACACACGCTGCAGGACTCCTGCAAATGTTTTGCACCCAAACAATAAACACAGAGAGAGTGGTCATCTGTTATAGACATTTTAAAGTTGCACTTGGTGCACTTTTTAAAGCCTGAAGGCCTAGGAACCTGAGACATTCCGGTAAATTATTCAGTGAACTAGCCAAACACAGTACAAACACTGTAATTATGACAGAAAAGAAATTCTCTGCTTTGTCCTTCTTTTTAAAGAAAAAGAAACTATCAGCAGTATAAAGGATCAGAGATCCCTAAACAGAACAGAAGTCACCTAACAACTAAAAAGACTGGGAAAGGCCTTTCCACACAAGAGGTACTCCTAGTCAATCAACACTCACAACACAAGAATTTACCAAGTAAATTTCTCCAAACGCACTCTAAACACAAGATAGCTGTTAAAACAGCTTTTAGTTGAAGAATAAAGAAATTCCTGACAGAAAGTTAGTGAAAATAATCACTACTTAGCTCAGCCAGCTCGAGACCACGTCTTCACTTGTTAGCAGCAAACGAGATCTGGGGGATTGGTAGTGGTGCATCCTGGGATATAGTAAGCTCAGCCAATAAGAGACTTTGCTCTTTGGCATAAGCGTGCCGAGTCTGAGCCGAGGGATCGGCTCCGAACCCATCAGTCAGAATGTAGGCGAGATAGGATCACATAACATCTGAAGTTTTAAAAACGTACAAGCAGGTTTCAGATACCTACACAATACTGGAACCATACTGTAGGGAGAAAAACAACCCAAGGATTGAGTTAAACTGTAGGACAGGGTGGAGCTTTCCTTTAAAAGTATGCAAACCACTACTTGTGTTCTTCGTTTGAACCAAATCTAGGTCTTCCTTTAATTTACTAGAAAAGACACACGGGCAAGACTGATCTGTCAAAAATAAAAAGGGATGTTTTGCTCTTTACTGCTGTGGTTCAAACACCCATTTGTACTTCAGTTTTACACTGATGTCTTTTCATACACAGTATAGTCGGCTGGGAGCACCTCTTTTTTTTTAATCCCCTTTAACCTTACTTCATATACAAGCTTCCTGCCAATGTTGTACTATCCCAGTTAATGTTTTAAGAACAGACAAAAATGTCAATGAACACAAGCATCATAATATGAAGTTTACTTAGCTGTGCTCCTAGTACCCACACAACAGCTTCTACCTGCTCCTTATTCACTACTCATCTTCAGTCCTTAATGCTTCCTCTGTAAAGTGTTACTGCTCATCTACTACTTCCCCATAAGAGCACTTCTCATCACTACACTGACTCTGTAGTCCCCCCTTTTTATGCATCACCACAACAGCTGTGCACAACCACCTTATAATGCTCAACGCTAAGCAACCAAACCACACTGCTCCATTTCTTTTTGTCTCCAAAGTAAAAACCCCAATATAGTCTACTTTTCTTAAAAAACTTACTTAATTTCGTTGACCATGTTAACCCTTCCTGATGAGCCTGCTCATTTTCAGATGGAGCTTGGAGATAAACAGGAAAACAAAACTTCACAAAAAAATCTAACATTTTCAAAATTTATACAAAAAACAAATGAAACATTTTTAGACATTTTAAACATAAAAGGTTATTAGTTCATATGAATTATCCAAGTAACAAAAAAATTAAAACTTTCTAGAAGTAGTTACAAGTGATATGGTTAGACAGTATACTGAAACAATGCAAACATGTTGACAAAACATACATGCAAATATTCATATCAAACGTTACAAGTGAAGGGAACAGCGTATTGGTGATAAGACCTGTACTATATTAAATACATTAGCAGATTTTAGGAGGCATTTAGTGGTTCACTTCGGTTGCCTTCATTTCATATGATCATTCAAGCCACTCTCCTTTAGAGACTACAGGTTCTGACAACTATTTGTCAGTACTTTCATTTTCAATCCTAAAAAAATATGGATTTAAAGAAAAGATATAAAAGATTCAAAAATTAAAAATAAACTTTGTCATTTAGGAATACATGTGTAAACCTAAACAAAATTATGAGCATCAGCTCACCATGAGAGTACAGAAGCAGCACAGGATACAACAAATACAACATTAAGGCATATCAAGTAAAGGAATTGGAGACTAAAAACTATGCCACAAGAACATAAGAAAAAAAGCTAACCCCCCACGTAGACCTATAAATACTGAACAGTAGCAGCAGGACAGATAAAATTGGTTATTGCACATGAACTAAAAAGTACAGTTTTGTACCTACCATAAATGTAGATGTTCGAGGATCCACATTGCTGCAGTCCTAACCATTGGGGTAGTCCGCTGTCCCAGTCGGCCCGAATACCAAAGTATATGGCTGACGTCGGTCAAGGCGCATTAGTCTGACGTCAGGACGTCAGGGTACTAATGCACATGACCGACGTCATATCCTCAGTCTTTTCTTGCCCCAGATGTCAGAAGACCCTAAAAAGACAAGGCCAAACCCAAAAACACCAAACACTCCTGCACCAAAAATATGTACAATATATACAAAATTACAAGAGTACAACCTCACCCACACAACCACCCCTAAACAGAGGGGAAGGAGGGAGGGTAAATTGGACTGCAGCAATGTGGATCCTCGAACATCTACATTTATGGTAGGTACAAAACTGTACTATGTTCTTCATTCCACATTGCTGCAGTCCTAACCATTGGGTAGAATCCCAAAGCAGAGGTAAGGGAGGCTGGCAAATCATAAAGAAGCAGGAGCTGTCAACATGCCTTGCAAAATAGCTGTGGCAAAACCAGCCCTAGATTTAGAGTAGAGAGGAAGGTGGTAATGCTTAGAGAAAGTATGCACTGAACTCCAAGTAGCTGCCTCCAAAATATCCTTAGTTGCCACCCCCCTTAGAAATGCTGTTGAAGTGGCAGTAGCCCTAGTGGAATGAGGCCTAATCCCAGCTGGAATCTCCTTGCCATGATGGGAATAATAAAATGCAATGCAAAACCCAATCCACTTAGAAATAGTTTGTTTTGACACAGGCTTGCCCTGAGAACTCAAAGCAAAAGAAACAAACAACTGCTGAGACTGCCTAAAATCCTTGGTCCTGCTTAAATAATAACGCAACTGCCTGTGTACATCTAAAGTGTGCAAAATCTTTTCCCCCTTATTTTGGGGATCTGCATAGAAAGTAGGCAAATGAATAGTTTGGTTTAAAGCCACACTAGAAACCACCTTAGGCATAAAAGAAGGATTAGTACGTAATGATACCCTATCCTTATGGAAAATCAAAAAAGGCTCTACCGCCATAAGGGCCTGCAATTCAGAAACCCTTCTTGCAGAAGTAATGGCCAACAAAAAGCAGTCTTCCATGACAAGTATTTCAATTCAGCAGTAGCCGAGGCTCAAAAGGTTGTAGAGTAAGTTTCTCCAACACAAAATTGAGATCCCAAGCAGGAGTAGGAGCTCTACGTGGGGTCTTATATTCTTTGCCCTCTAAGAAACTGCTTGAACAAAGGATGCGAAAACAATGGTGGGTCACAATCATAGTGAGCTGAAATTGCTGCAGCATGAATCTTAATGGAAGAGAAAGACAAACCTTTGTCCAATAACTCAGTAAGATATTGAAGAGCCACACTCAAATTAGGCTCAGAAATCTCCAAATTCTTTGCTGCACTCCAAAATAAAAATCTCTTCCATTTTTCTGCATACACTTTCCTTGTACTAGGTCTTCTGGCTTCCATAATCACATTTAAAACTTGTTGAGGAAGTTGAGACCTGCTGTGTTTCAAAACAGAATATGCCAGGCTGTTAGATGAAGAGAGTGAAGCTTGACATTGAGCAGGTGACCGTCCCTCTGAGACAACAGGTGTGGAATCAAAGGTAAAGGCCATGGAGGCTTCCTTACCAGACTCCTCAGTAATGGGTACCAGTGTTGCCGAGGCCAATCTGGAGCTATTAAAATCATCCTTGGCTTGTCTTGTCTGACCTTTAGGAGCACCTTTGGGAGAAGAGGCAGAGGTGGAAAGGCATACACATGAAGATTTTTCCAACTGAAAGAAAGAGCATCCACTTTCCAAGCTGTGTGATGAAACCTCTTTGTGCAAAACTTTGGCAGCTGGTGGTTTAGTGGAGAAGCGAACAGATCTATGTCTGGAGTTCCCCATGACACTGTCAATTTCGAAATACATGAAGATCCAGTTTCCACTCGTGGGGATCCATGATTTGTCTGCTTAACACATCTGCTAAGGAGTTCTGTGCTCCCGGCAGAAACCTTGCCTGAAGAGTTATATGCAAGCTGAGCGCAGTCTCCCATAAAATCATTGCTTGCCTGCACAACGGGTAAGAATGTGTTCCCCCTTGTTTGTTGATGTACCACATCACAGTTGTGTTGTCTGTTAGAATCAACACCTGCCCTGGAAGAAGTAACTCCTTGAAAGCCATTAATGCAAACTGGACTGCTAACATCTCCTTCATGTTGATATGTAGATGCTGTAGTCTGGCAGGCCACTTGTCTTGTATCCACTTTCCATTTAGATGAGCTCCCCAAGCAATGTCTGAGGCATCTGTCGTTAGAATCTGACTCGCCTCTGGCCGGGTCACAGAGAGTCCCTTGTTTAGGTGACATTCCTGAGCCCACCACAAAAATTCCTTCTGAATGCAAGGTATTATTTGAATGACAGTGTCCAAATCCTGGCAGTGCTGTGTCCATACATTTTGAGATACCATTGCAGCTTCCTCATATGCAGTTTGGCATTGGGAAGCACCAGAATACAAGATGCCATGAACCCTAAGGCTTGAAGGACTGTCCTTGCAGTCAGCCCGGACTGAAGAGATAGTTGATGGAAGTAAATGGAGAGATTCTTTTGTTTGTCCGGGGTTAAAAGGCCATCTGGGCTGCTGTATTCAGTCTCACACCCAGAAAGCACATGTCTTGAGAGGGTACTAGACTGGACTTTATTTCGCTTCACAGAATACCCTAGGCATCTTAGCACTGCTATCACATATTCCAAATGCTGTAAAGGTCTTCCTTTTCTTGAGCCAGAATCAGGCAGTCGTCCAAGTAAGGATAGATTTGAATTCCTTTTAGCCTGAAGTAAGCTATCACTGGAGCCAGAACCTTTGTGAATACTCTGGGCAGTAGATAAGCCAAAGGGCAATACAGAGAACTGATAATGGGAATTTCCAGCTCGAAACGCAGATACTTCCTGCAACTTAGTCTGATAGGCACATGAAGGTAAGCCTCCTTGAGATCTAAAGTTACCATCCAGTGATCTTTGCCCAGCAGAGGTAAAAGCTGTTGTAACGCCAACATTTTGAACTTGGGAATGTCCAGATAAGTGTTGAGGATAGATAAATCCAAAATTGGTCTCCATGTGTTCCCCTTCTTTGGTACTAGGAACAGGCGAGAATAAAATCCTAGGCCCCTTTCTGGCACAGGAACTGGCTGAATGGCCCCTATTTGGAGTAACAGAGAAATTTGCTTGTGAGCCTCTTTCTTTGTAGAGGAGGAATGTCTGGCATGCCTTTGAAAGGAGGCAAGGTATGGAAATAAAACCTGTAACCGTGGTGAATGATATCCAAAACCCATCTGTCTTGGGTAATTAAATCCCAATTTTCTTTGAAAAGAGCCAACCTTCCTCCCAAAGGTGCTGCCAGACGCGAACGTACTGGCAGCTGAAAAGGCAGGTCATTGGGTCTGTTTACGAAAGGACTGACCCCTGCCCTCACCAGAAGTCTGAGCAGGTGAATTCCCTGTTCTAGGCCTAAAAGAACCTTGAGCTCTGCCCCTACCACGCCTAGACCTACCCCTAGACTGGGAATCATAAGCAGGATATGTCCATCCCTTAGTAGGCCAATTTCTACTAAACTTCGGAGGCTGCACCTGCAAAAAATCTTTAACAGTTTGCATAGACTTAGCCTTGTCCTCCATTTTCTTTAAAACTGCTTCCACAGGCGAACCAAACAACACGTCAGACTGTAAAGGAGCATCCAAAATCCTGGTCTTAACATGCTCAGCTAAATTCTGATCCCTCAACCAGGCGTGCCTACGAAGAACAGAACCAGTGGCAGCCACCCTCGAGGAGGCCTGCACAGCATCAAAACCACATTGCAAGGAATGCTTACCCACCTGTTCAGACACATGAACTAAATCCTGCAACTCTTTACACTCAATACCTTCCGCCAGAGCATCCACCTTAGACTTCAATTGTGAAAGGAAATAATTTTGATATTTTAACATGTGAAACTGGCAATTCAACGCCCTCATGGCTAAAGTGGAAGAAGTATACACTTTCTTTCCCCATCTATCCAAAGCCCTTGCCTCTTTATCAGGAGGAACAGGATTTTTAACAGAAGCCTTAACACCTTTAGGCCCCTGAGAGACAGTTTCCGGGTCTGCCCTAGGACTCTTAAAAAGATATTTATGAGCTTCAGGCACCCTATAGTACCCATCAGGTTTAACTGGGGCAGGAGGCAAAGAATCAGGGTTCAGGGAAGCCTCTGCAAAAACATCTTCCACCACATTCAGAACAGGAGGTATAGCTAAAGGCCTATGCTGGGGTAAAAACAAGAATTCCCTAAGCCTCTTCCTGGAATCAGAGAAATCTTGACCTTCCCATTTAAAATGCTCCCTCATGGAATGAAGAGTCTCTGAAAATGAAAAATCCTCAGGAGGAGAAGCTGAAGGAGTAGAGTCATCCACATCAGAATAAGGAGGATACTCCTGCAAGTCTTCAGCCGAAGACTCAGAAGCCTCCGAACACTGCTCAAAACTCTCAAACTCAGGTTCCACCCTAGGCCTCTTATCAGGAGGGGGCATAGAACCTCTAATCATAGAAATCAAATCCTCTGCCATTTTAAGCATATGTTTCTTAGGCAAAGATCCTGAAGAGCTAGGAGAAACCCCCACTGAAGTTAAACCTGGCCTGCCTCTCAAAGAAGCCTTGGAAACAGAAGGGGAGGCTCTAACCACCTTAGGAAGAGAGGGAAGAACAGCCACCTGAGAAGCCCCTTCAGCCTGGCCTACCTCCTGAGAGGACACATCCTGTAACAGTAAAGTCTCTCCCTGAGACTCTAAAGAAACTCCTGGCAGAACCTCCGGCTCCACTAAGCCTTCCAAAGAACCGACGTCCGGGACTGTTGGTTCTTCCCCTCTAGGCTTTGCTGCTTTGTCCTTGCGCTTTTTGGACGAAGCGGGCGTCGGAGCATCCAACGGCATTTTATAATTACAACGCTTCCCAAAAACTAACCTGGCACAGTCTAACCTTCTCTTAATAGTGCGTTTGTTAAATCTAGCACAAGAGCGGCATCCAACAACGTCGTGCTCAGGCCCTAAACAAGGTATACACAAAGTATGGTAATCCCTATGAGGTATCTGTTTCCCACAAGAAATACAGTTATTCACTTTTTCTGACATCCGGTTAAATACTGAGGCAAGAAAAAACCAAAATATTCCCAACGGGTACTTAGCCAACTTTGATTCGGTCTGAAACTCCGACTTCAGAAAATTTCAGAACGCCAACCTGCACTCGCAAAACTGCTTCTGCATCGGACCATGCGGCAAAAAAGACTGAGGATATGACGTCGGTCATGCGCATTAGTACCCCGACGTCAGACTAATGCGCCTTGACCGACGTCAGCCATATACTTTGGTATTCGGGCCGACTGGGACAGCGGACTACCCCAATGGTTAGGACTGCAGCAATGTGGAATGAAGAACATCTGTCACTATGTATTACATAAAGTAACAGGCAATTGTACTTGAATGTAAATATACAAGTAAATAAATATTGCACATTCCAAACAAAACACTGTTAAGATAATTTGTGGTGGAGTCACAAGGGCTGGTGTCCGAGTTAAGTCTCATCACCACTGGATAGAAGCTGTTAATGAATCTGGAGGTCCTACAGTGAATACTGCGGTACCTCCTGCCAGACAGTGGAGTAAACCAGCCATGTGCAGGGTGCAGAGAGTCATTAAGTATTTTGTGGGCTCTTAAGGCTCCTTGCTGTGAATAGCTCTTGGATTGATTGCAGACTGGTGCCTGTGATTTTCTCAGCAACTCTCACTACTCTGTAGCATCTTCCTTTCAGCTACTGTACAGTTCCCAAATCAATCAATGAAGTTACAAGTGAAAATACTCAACAGCTACTCTGTAAAAGGTGGAGAGAACAGTAAGTGGGAGCTTCTCTTTTGAGCCTTCTCATAAAGTGGAGACCCCGATAGGCCATTTTGACTAAATGACCAGTATTCACAGTCCAAGACAGATCCTCTTAATGTGTAATCCTAGAAATGTTGTAGTTTTATCCCTTTCCACCATTAATCGAGCAATGAGTGGCCAAGTTGACCTTTTCTGAAGTCAGAGGATTTCCATTGTTTTATTGAAGTTCAGGTCTAAATATAGTTTCTTACACACCAGTCGATCAGAGAGTTGACCTCCTCTCTACATTCTTTCATTCGCATCTTTGAGGCCCAAAACCATGGTGTCATCTGCAAACTTTATGATATGATTGGAGCTGTGTTTTGCAGAACTGTAGTGGGCTAGGAAGATGAACAGCAGCGGGAGGAGTACATATCCCTGAGGAACACCAGTGTTTATGAATTATACACCTCGAGGTGTTCCTTCCTACACATGTCCTCTATGGTCTGTTGATCAAGAAGTCTAAGAAACAGTTATAAAAGTGCTCAACTCTAGCGTTGACTAGCTTATTGATAAGTTGCAAAGGAACCACAGTATTAAATAATGAACTGAATTCTCTGAACAGTCTCACATAGTTGTGCTTTCCCTCTAGATGTCCAAGTGAGAGCGCAACATTTGATGATGTTAGAAGTTAAAAGCAAAAGGTCTGTAGTCTTTGAGGCAAGAGGAATTGGACTTTTTGGGAAGGATGATATTTGTTACCTTGAAGCAAGAGGGTACTTTTTCTACAGTAGAGTAAGGGAGGTGTTGAAAATAGCAGTCATAACCTGAGCATAGTTGATCTCCACACCCTTTTTGTACTTTGCCCAGTAAATTGTCTGGGCCAGTAGCCTTCCTGGGGTTCACTTTAACTACCTCTCACTTCCTCAGAATTAAGACGGAGCACCCCTCATTCTGGTCAGTGGGTATCCTACCTGCAGGCAAGTTATTATTCTCTTCAAATCTACCAAGGAAGGAGTTCAGCATGTCCAGAAATTGAATGCAGTCTTCACACTGAGCTGTCCTGGTTAAATAAAAGCAATGATCTGTTGGATCCCTAGCCAAAGGCACCTAGTATTCCTCATGTCCTCGAAGCGACTCTGTACCCTTCTTCCATACTCCCTCTTAGACTCTTTAATGCCTCTTTTTAGATTCGATTTGGCTTCACTTAGACATTCCTTGTCTTTTGACCTGAAAGCTACATTCCTTGCCTTCAGGAGTTCAGACTTTACTAGTGTGTCAAGCCTTTTGGTTGGCTCTAATGATACTTTTAGTGATGTATACAGTACTAGCCTAATGTCATAACCCTTTAAAGATCAACTGTTAGATGCCCATAGACAATGAGCTATTACTCCCCTCACCACAAACCATTTGTGAAAGATTCAAATATTTAGCCAAAATGAAGGCATCACTCTTACATATGAACAGTTTGTCACCACCACAAACCGTCTCAACACACAAAGCAAATATTTTGATTATTATATGCTGAGGCTGTTACAGTCATTGCTTAATCCTCCAAGGTCAAAGACTAGGCCTCGGCAAAAAATGAAGACCACAGTACTTACTATCACATCTTTAGCTGAGAGTCAAACCCCCCACCCCGACTCCAGCCCAGTACAGATAAATACAAATACAAATATACTGGTGATAGGTGACTCCATAACTAGGCACATACTCTACTCTCACAAGTCTGGACTAAAACAGAGTGACCGTAAGCAGACGATACAAGGGCCTTCAAGCCAAAGTATGACTGACAGTCACAGCCCACGTGGGTATAAATATGACCCACAAAACCATGAGGGTCATGCAGACAGACATTTTCAGTCTCCATATTTCACAAATGCAGGAAAGGCCCTTTTATTGAGCAGAATCCTTCCTTTTCCCAGAATGATTTCAAGGTACAAAGAAAAAACAAGTTTCAACAAATGGCTGAATGGGGTTAACTGATGGGCATTCAGTAAGTGTTAGCTTCTGCTGAGATGCTGCAAAACCCTACTTGCTTTACTATGGAAGGCTCGAGACTCAATTCAAGGTATCTGCAGACAGGCTAAAGTTCTTGCTGTCCCCATGCTGCCTTTTTTTAATGCCAAGTCCAGCTAATGGATCTCCCACCTAAACAAAACAATGAAGCACTACACGATAAGGTAGTGCTGCACAATGGTAGGAGTCTGAAAAACAAAATGCCAGATATTGAGGCCCTGCTGTATCTGGAGCACATTCACATTTGATTTATTACTGAAATTTGATTTAAAAGTGCATAAAGAACTCCCGCTATACTGGGATGTAGCACCTACCTCACCTTTAGACCACATGGGAACTGTAGTTTATTAAAGACCTCATTATCTAGAGGCACATTTCTAGAAACACAAACCAAACCTACTGAGATACAAATCACACTAAAACCAAATATCATGTTACAGGACCACCTGAACGCCACATGAAAACCATTTTTGATTCTTAAAGATAAATATACTGGATGAACTTCAAACAAACAAGTAAGCCATCATCCTAGAAGACCATCTAATATTCAATAAATCTATTCCTCATATGTAGATTATGTCTAAAAGTTAATTTCAGAAACTCTCTGGATGAAATATTCACAGAATCCACTAGAGAACAATATTCTAGACCTGGTCCTTACAAATATAGCATCTGTATGCAATACCCCATTGGTATACCCTTCCCCAGTTTAGCCTGACCAGAAAACTGAAACTTCTGTCACCATCCCCAAGTCATCAATTGCAAATATCACAGTACTCAGACTTCAAATGAACTTCTCCTACAACTCTATAGTGAGTTTTTAAAATTAAAAGTAGAACTGCCAACTCCTAAAATGTTGACACTGCTGGTAGTTATGCAAATAAATTTGATGCTCACCTAGATAAATGCCATTAACCTGACTGTCCCAAACCGAATTGAACAAAATGGGAAATTCACCAGCAAGTCAGCCTAGTTGTCCACATGCATAAGTATATAATACAATAAAAGAAAAAAAGCTTATTAGAACATGCAGCAAGACTATAAGACTCACAAATCAAGTTAAACTTCAAAGAAGCATTGAAGGTGCTTAAAAATACCATCAGGAAAACAAAGATCCAGTGAACTTAAGTCTAGCATCAGAGGGGAAGGATAACAAATCTTTTTCTTATATCAGGAAATTAAGAATTAACACCAAATGTTGCTCTGAACTTACTCAGAAAAGGGCACCACCTACTCTAATACAGTGGAAACTGCAACATGTGCTTAAATTCAGTGCAAATTTGACCTCCCAGAAACTATACAATTCCCACATATTCCAAAATATCTCAAACTCCATATCACAAAACGGTACTTTCCAAAACAAAAAACAAAATCCTACATGGGACCAGATAACTCTTGCTGATAACTCCTGCTGCATTTTAGTAGGATCCATTCCTACAGCTATTCTGCATGAACTTAGCTATTGGCTTTATCCCAGAGATATGATGCACAGCAGCTGTGATAAAACTTCCCAAGAGTGGCCCCACCACAGACCCGGACACTACAGACCCATTAGCTTGAAAAGCCTCATCTGCAAGCCCATGAAACAGGTCATAACTGACATGATAAACTTTTCAATACTTGACCCCCAGCAGTTAGGCTTTAAATACAGATCCTGTCTAGTGAATCTAGTAAACCTCTGGGGGGACAAGCCATGGGCAGAGGTCATGTCAATTAAAGCCCATCTTGATCTCATCAAAATATTTCACACCATACCACGTTAACAACCGCCTAAATGTGCTCCAGTTTTTTTCTTATGTAGTTAGGTGGATAACAAATTGGTTGCGTGACAGAACCCACACAGCAGGAATAGTAGGTGCATCCTTAGAGAGCATGAAGATAACCAGTGTAGTCCTACAGGGATCCATATCAAGACCTCTACTATTCAGAATACATTTCCTCTGAGCTAGTGATCAAAAATGGGCAACTCTAAGTTTGTGATGGAGTGTAAACTGGATGTCATCCTTAAATCCTCTTGTGACATGCAGAAGTTACAACTGGAACTTACACATGTTAACAGCTGTGCTCACAAAAACGGGGCCAAAACTAAAATGTTACAAAATGCAATAAATGTTGCATTTACCAAACAAACCCTAAACCCAGCTTACAGTATAGACAACACCCCACCCCAAAATAGAGTGGTAGAGAGAGACCTTGGAAGTACAGTTATGCAAGCTGAACTTAACACAACAGTAGACCATCAAATTACCACTGCTGCAGTAGCATTAGCTGTGTCAGTTATATCCTACCAAAAATATAACAAAATTGGCCAACTTCCAAAGCCTCAGGGCACCTTCCATGTAACCAATCAAGCAGCTTGAGCTGAGCTGGCTTAAAAAGACAACATTGAGTGAGAAGCACTTCAGGGCTTTCCTGCCAGCAGAGGGAGGCAGAGCCCTGAAAGGACAATACTAAGAACAAACAATAAATGCCTACACCCTAGCATAAAAACCACACACCAAAAATGAGGGATATAGGTGGAGTGGCTACTGCAGCAATGATCATTCGAACATCTAATGTTATGGTAAGTACATTAACTGTACTATGTTTATCATATTGATTACTGCTTCAGTAGCCTTCGCTATATGGGCAGATAACTTTGGAAGGTGGAATAAGAAGAGTCAAAGCGCCCCTGGAGAAAGGCGCTAGCAAAGCTTGACCTAGACAAGGAAGCAAGCTTATAGCGCTTTGTAGTAGTATGCACAGAGGGCCAAGTAGCAACTTCTAGAATAATTGTACAATCCAACACTTTTTTTTTTTTGGGAAAAAGTACATGTAGCAAAAGCTCTGCTAGAGTGGGCCTTGACCCTGGCTGTAACGGTTTTGTTATGGTGAGTATAACGAAAGGTACTAGCCTTATACAACCATTTGAAAACTGTTTTGACATAGGTTGTTCCTTCTTACCTTCACAAGAAATTCACAATTGATCTAAACATCTGAAAGATTTGGTTCTGCCAAGCTAGTACCAGGGCCGTCTGTGGACATCTAAAAACGTACAAATCCAAATTAGCTTCCTCAACTAAGGACAACCATAAGACATTCTTTAGTTACACCCGTAACCTAAAAGGAAAGGCCCAGATTTGTGCCAAACTGGTAGTTAAGGATACCACATATACTGAGCCTATAGACATAGCTAACCTGTTGGCAGACCAATTCTGTGAAAATTTCACTCTCCTGTCCCTGCCACAATGTACCCCATAACATCCCTACCATCTGCCCCCCCCCCACACCTTGCATCTCTAAACAGCAGGTCAAACACACCCTAAGACTAAAAACACAGCATCTATGGGACCTGATAACATCCCAGGCTGCGTGCTACATGAGCTCCGACAAGAATTGGCAACATCATTGGGTACTCAATTCAATCACAGTCTAAGCACTGGCTTCATCCCAGCTGAATGGAAAATGGCCATCATTATTCCCTTGCACAAAGGTGGTGCTTTCACTAACCCCGGGAGATACAGACCTATTAGCCAGACTAGCCTTATATGCAAGGCCATGGAGTGAATCATCATGGAGTTTATCAAAGACAGAGATAATCTCCAAACACTAGACCCTACTCAGTTTGCATTTGTCAAAGGGAGCTCATGCCTGTTAAACCTGGTGGACTTCGAGACAGTCACCAAGGCCCTGGACGAGGGGAAATCTGTGCATACAGCCTACCTAGACTTAGCCAAGGCTTTTAACACTATTCCCCACGCAAGCATCATTAACAAACTCACATAGATAGGTATCAACCCTTATTAGATGGATCCCTAACTGGCTCCCTGATGGGACACAGTCAATCTAGGGGAATCCACTTCCAATAGCAGACCCGTAACCAGTGGTGTTCCACAAGGATCAGTCCTGGGACCTCTACTGTTTGGAATCTATTTCTCTGAAGTACAATAAAGATCTGTGGCTGACAAAGTTTGCTGAAGACTGCAAACTGGAAGCAGTCATAGAATCTCCAAATGATGTCAACATCCTACAAAAGGGTCTTACATAAATAATTGGTGTCAAAGTATTGGCCTTAAACTCAATGCAAACAAAAATGTACCATCACTTTCGGTAAGAGTGATGTTCCTGCTAACACAACAGCAACACTCGAAGTATGCACTCACTGGTGAGAGATCTGGGCATACAAGTTGACAGCAACCTTACCTTTGATCACGTCTCAACAATGGTGATAAGGACATTCTGTATTGCTTATTTCATATGAAAGGGCATTGCTTCCAGAAAAAAAAAAATTAAAACCTCACTGTACTCTTCCCTCATTAGTGCAATAATGGAGTAAAACGCCCCTTTTTGGTATGTACCTTTCCAAGCACCTGCAGCAATTAGAGAGACCACAAAGGTTCAAGGAAAATTCAAGGTTTTCAGCATCTGTCCTATGAGGACCATCTGAAATCACTGTCACTTTATTCAGTTTCATACAGACTGCTCAGAGGCAATCTCTAACCCTGATTAATTGGAAATGTTGCATATCCACAAATCAAATGGTACATGGGTTATTCGCTAGAAAGACCTTAAGCTGGTATGTGACAAACAGAACCTGCTGGAGGGACAGATTGGTCTCCCAAAGGACAGCGAACCTTTGGACCAGACTCCCTTCATGTCAAACACAGCACCTCATTAACCCTCTTCAAATGCAATCTGCACGATTGGATGGGTAACAGTAAATTCATCCCAGGGGTTCCAACTGTGTCCCTCTTGGACATGGACAATAGGTGCTGCTTGTGGAAATAAGTGTAAGCCATGGCTAGGCTTATAAGTCACATTGATAATGAAAAACGCAGTGAACAAGTTAAGCATTTATCGTTATTTGTGTTTTTATCTTTTGGAAATAATAAAGTCGTGTTCGAGCAATTCCTGGCTTCCATGTGCTTCATTTATCAATTTTGTAGGCTTGTAAGGGCCTTACAGCCATTAGCCTAGTAACTTCCTATGATCACTTTAGGCAGGAAAGGATAAGCTCTTACAGGTTCATAGGTGTGTACTAGGCTAATGGCCCTGGAACCTTTACAAGCCTTGCCCATAGGATTACCCTAGCATCGTGCCACCTGACTTCAGTTTCCAGTGCCTCCGTCAAGTAGAGCCACTGGAGTGATCCCCAGGGTGAATTTTCTATTTCCCATCCACTCAAGATTTCTCTTGAAGAGGGCCAGTGAGGTGTTCTGTTTGACATCTATGGGAAGTCTACTCCATAGCATCGGCAGGCTCTGGGTTATGAACCGTCTCTCCAGCTTGTTCTATTGATTGTAATAAGGTTGAGGTCTCTGGAGCGTGTGGTGTGGAGGGATTGGGATTCCTAGCATTTCTAACAGAGCTAGGTCTCATATGACTTTAAGTCAAGCAGAGATAGCCTCCAAGTAGGTGATATGAGAGGAATGAATGAATGAATGAATGAATGAATGAATGAATGAATGAAATATATATATAAATATATCTACAGGGCAAGTGTTTAAGTTCTAGGATCCTCTGTGAGGTACTTGTGGCCTCTCAAGTTGTTGCAGGTGTCTAGTGAGGTGCATGCCAAATGGGGCATTGCACTCTCACTGGTCTAATGAGGGAAGAATAGAGGGAGACAATGACCTCTTCTTCCCAGATGCAAAACCCTTAGTAATGAGATGTGCCACATAGGACTTTATGACCGCAGTGGCAATGTGGTGGTCAAAAGAGAGGTTGCTGCCAACCTGTGTTCCCAGATCTCTAATGCCTTCTGTGTTCAGTGGACTACTACTGATGTGCTAATTCACAGGAACCGGGTTTTTCCCAAAGGGGATGACAACATTTTTGGCATTGAGCTTAATGCCATGGTTCTGACAACCAGTTGGTCTCAGATGTCATCACTTGGCGAGTTAATAGCTCCCAACTTGCAACAATCTGCAAACTTTGTCAGCCAGAGGCCCTTTTGTGTTTGGTATCTACTTCTCTGAAGTCCAGGCCAACACAGAGGACCCTGTGGGAGTCCACTCATTACAGGTTGGCAATCTGACTGAGGTGGCTACTTCCACACTGTGGGCTCTGTGAGCCAATTTCCAACCCATCTAGTGATATAGGGGTTGATGCCTAGCTTAGTGAGATTTTCTATGATTCCCGACTGGGGAATGGTATCAAAGGCCTCGGCCAGGTCAAGGGAGGCTTATGAACCACCTTGCTTTCATCCACAGCTATGGTGACTGACTCAAAGAAGTTGAACAGGTTGAGCAAGCATTGAGTTTGGAGATCCCCTATATCCTTGTTTATTAGATCCATGATGATGCGTTCCATAGCTTTGCATATCAGACTCGCCAGGCTAATGGGGCAATAGTTCCCAGGGTCTGTAGTCGCTCCTCCTTTGTGGAGAGGGATGACTGTAGCAGTGTGCCATTCGGTAGGGACAAAGCCTGAAGTGAGAATGATTGAACAGGGCACACAGGTGAGGTGGCAGTTCACGTTGTAGTTAATTTAGAACACAAACAAGGATATTGTCAGGTCGCATAGAAGCTGTATTCTTGGCCTTGGACAACGCTGTTTTATCCTGTGCAGCAGTAATACTGGGTGCCTGGCAATCTACTGGTATTGTGATTGGTCCTTTGTGGAGGGAGAGAAGGGTAAAGTTGGCAATGAATCTGTTAGCCAGTATATTGGCAATATCTGTTGGTTTGGTATAGGAGGTACCATTGTGCAGTAGCTCAGACCAAATCTGGGTATTGCCATGGAGATTCTTTACATAACTACAGAAGGCCTTATGGTTGCCTTTACGATCTGCTGCAGTTCTGTTTTCATAGCTAGCTTTAGAGGATTTGATGAGGGAGCTCAACTTTTTAAGGCTGATAAGGGAGTTTTTCCATTCTTGGGACTTCAACTTATTCCACATCAGTTTCCTCCTCCTGTTGTAGGGTTTATGGCAGGGGTCCACCAGATTGGCTTCCTTTTTTTTTGTAGGAGCGCGTCTTGGATCCATTTGGTATGGGGAGCTCCATGCATTTGTGTACACGTTTATACAGTATATTGTTTTAGGATTCGGTACTTATCCGACTATTCTCCATTTGCATGGGTGCCGAAGTTAGCCACCTCTGTTTTTAGGAGCCCAAGGTTAGTAATGACCAGGTCAAGGATGTTTCTACCTCTAGTGGGGTAAGAGCTGGTCCAGTGCATTGTAATTAATGAATTCCATGAAACTTAGGGAAAGTGCATTGGTAAACAAGTATTTTTCCCAGTTAATGGAGGGGTAGTTGAAGTCGCCCTTAAAGAAACCCTAACTCTAAGGAAAATAAGAGAAGGTAGACTCATCATAAGAATCTGCAACTCTAATACTGACAGCAGTGTAAAACTGTTTTCCATGTTAAGAACCTCAAGTCAGCCAGATTAGCTGGTTCAAACAGAATGTTAGCTTCTGTAACACAAAAGCAAGATACTTAACAGGAGCTAGTTTTCTGAAGGTCTCATGTAAAATCCCTTTCAAGAACATTCTGACACGAGACTGCATTGAAAGAGGAGGATTCATAGGTAGACATGCTGACATGGCCGATAAATGAACCTTGACAGATTAATAAGAATGCCACAGGATAGTAACACAAATATTTTAAAACCAGAACACAACTAGCCCTGAATGGGTGTTGGTTACATTGCTGGTACCAACCGGAAAACATTTTTCACTTGCCAATATGCGATTTTCTAGTAGGAGGCTTTGTTGCCCGCATTAGTACCTGCTGCACATCCACAGTAAACAGTTGCCTAAATGAAATAAGACCTCATCACCCAGGCAGTCAAATGAAAACAAAATATGGTGTTTCAAACACCCTGGTTTCATCAAAGTACACAGTCTGTGAGGAGCTTGTGGTATCTTGTCACTGCCCATTTCCAAAAGATGGGGGGGAAACCACTGCTGCCTAGACCAGGAGTCACTGAACCTGGGGGATTCCTTCTGAATCTTCAGAAGTACACTGGACATTAGTGACAATGGTGGAAAAATATACAGGAACATCCCTGCCCAAGGTAAAAGAAAAAAAAAGACAACAGTCTTCCAGGCCTCCTTGCATGGAGTCCTGGAACAGATTTTTGCCACTTGACTGTTCAGAGAGGAGGAGGCAAAGTGGTCCACCTCAGGAAGTCCCTACATATTGATCAAATCTTGGAAAACCCATTAATCTAGTTGAAATACAAGAGTCTCTAGTTTCCAATACATGAGGGTCTATCTTAGTCCTGTTCAGCTCGTCTGCCACACAATTTTGCAATGATGGAACATAGAATTCCTGGAGAGAGAAACTGTGCTGTGAAGCTATACTCCAAGCTAGCATGGCTACTCTACAAAAGTAGTACGACTTTGTTCCCCACTGCTTGTTGAAGTACCACATGATTGAGATGGTCTGTAACCACTCGAGGTCCCAGGGACCAAAGACGTCTCCGAGAGTCGTCGAGGTCCCAGGGACCAAAGACGTCTCCGAGAGTCGTCGAGGTCCCAGGGACCAAAGACGTCTCCGAGAGTCGTCGAGGTCCCAGGGACCAAAGACGCTCAGAGTCGCCGAGGTCCCAGGGACCAAAGACGGCTCAGAGAGTCGTCGAGGTCCCAGGGACCAAAGACGGCTCAGAGAGTCGTCGAGGTCCCAGGGACCAAAGACGGCTCAGAGAGTCGTCGAGGTCCCAGGGACCAAAGACGTTCAGAGTCGCCGAGGTCCCAGGGACCAAAGACGGCCAGAGTCGTCGAGGTCCCAGGGACCAAAGACGGTTCAGAGTCGCCGAGGTCCCAGGGACCAAAGACGGCTCAGAGTCGCCGAGGTCCCAGGGACCAAAGACGGCTCCGAGAGTCGCCGAGGTCCCAGGGACCAAAGACGGCTCAGAGTCGCCGAGGTCCCAGGGACCAAAGACGGCTCAGAGTCGCCGAGGTCCCAGGGACCAAAGACGGTTCAGAGTCTCGCCGAGGTCCCAGGGACCAAAGGCGGTTCAGGCCGTCGTCGACGTCCCAGGGACCAAAGACGGCTCGAGTCGCCGAGGTCCCAGGGACCAAAGACGGCCCGAGTCGCCGAGGTCCCAGGGACCAAAGACGGTTCAGAGTCGCCGAGGTCCCAGGGATCAAAGACGGTACAGAGTGGTGACGGGGTCCCAGTGACCAAAGACGAGTCAGAGACTCGACGAGTTCCCAGGGACGAAAGACGGCTCAGAGAGTCGCCGAGGTCCCAGGGACCAAAGACGGTTCAGAGAGTCGCCGAGGTCCCAGGGACCAAAGACGGCTCCGAGAGTCGTCGAGGTCCCAGGGACCAAAGACGGCTCCGAGAGTCGTCGAGGTCCCAGGGACCAAAGACGGCTCCGAGAGTCGTCGAGGTCCCAGGGACCAAAGACGGCTCCGAGAGTCGTCGAGGTCCCAGGGACCAAAGACGGCTCCGAGAGTCGTCGAGGTCCCAGGGACCAAAGACGGCTCCGAGAGTCGTCGAGGTCCCAGGGACCAAAGACGGCTCCGAGAGTCGTCGAGGTCCCAGGGACCAAAGACTGTTCAGAGAGTCGTCGAGGTCCCAGGGACCAAAGACGGTTCAGAGTCTCGTCGAGGTCCCAGGGACCAAAGACGGTTCAGAGAGTCGTCGAGGTCCCAGGGACCAAAGACGGTTCAGAGAGTCGTCGAGGTCCCAGGGACCAAAGACGGTTCAGAGAGTCGTCGAGGTCCCAGGGACCAAAGACGGTTCAGAGAGTCGAGTGCCTTGTTCAGGGCAAGCATATTATTGACATTTCCTTGTTTGCATCTGCCCTTGGTGTCTTACACCCCCTGCACATTTATCCTTTCTGAAACTGCTCCACAAGTAAAGTACAAAGTGCCTGTTATTAACTGCTTTGCCACAGAGATGGAGAAAGGGAGACCCTGGATTTAATGATATCTCTTGCCTCCACAAAAACACTTTTCTTCCTACAAATCCCAGCTAATTAAGGGTATTGATACTGAGACAAGAGAGATTTCAGATACCACTGCATCTTTCTTATGAGTCTTGCCAGGGGCATCATGAGACCCAAAATCCTGAGGTATTCCCACGCAATGACCGAAGAATGAGTGGAAAACCTTAGAAACAGATCTAAATAAAGATCTATTTTTCCTGTGGAAGTAAAGTTCTTGGAATAGTGGTGTCTAGCTAACATCCTAGGAACATAATCCTGTGCAAGGGGGTCAAGGATGACTTTTGAAAGTTCTCCTGTAATCCCGACTTGTGTAAGAGATCTCTCACCTAAGAGCAGATTCTTTACACTTTGAAAAATACTCTAAAGATAAGAAAGTTGCCTAAACAGAAAAATGTGGATACTCTGTAGCCTGCAATTAGCTATAGCTAGATACTTTGTGAACACTCTTAGTGCAGTGGATGGTTCAAAGGGTAAGGCAGGGAACTGATAATGTGATCCAGACACACAAAACCTTAAAAAAAAAAAAAGGTCTGAAGTCCGGATGAAGAGAGACGAGTTGAAAAGTATATTTTAACTCGTCCTTGAGTTTCCTGGTAAGTTGTTAAGGGACAGTTTGAATCTGGGCACAATTCACAAACTGGTTAAGGAAAGAAAGATCCAGAACTATTCTCCAAGCATTTTTTTTTTGGCATTAAAACCATCCTTGAATAAAACTCCTTTCCCACCTGGGAAGGAGGAACTGGTTCTCTCTCTCCCTGGGGCAGCATGTGATGGACAGGGGGGAAACAGACTGGTCTGGGCTGGAGGATGAGGACTTACCCCCTGGAAAGGAGAATTTCCTCCCACTGCCATTTGTAACCTTGAAGTATGATCTTCAGAACTCAATTATCTGAAACTACCTGTTGCCAAAGAAGAAGAAAAAAAAAAAAAAAAAAGAGAGATTCAGACTTTCTCAAAGAGAAAAGGGGCTGTCAAAGTGGGAGAGGGAAAAGTGTGTCCCAGTCATTTTGACTTACTGGACAGGCTTGATTTTGGGAGCTTCCAGAATTCTTCGCAGAGCACCCCTTGCCATTTCTTCTTAAACTTCCGTTTACCTATATTTTGTCGAGACTGTTTATTTGTTTATCAAAACTGCTTGAGGAGTTAGATAATCCCTTGGAAAACTTGGGAAAGGAGAGTTGAAAAAAATATAAATAAATCAATCACAGATTCCCTATATCAGCATACCCCTTTCATCACACTTTTTGATCACTTCTGCAGCAGAGGGCCAATGACAATCTTTGTTCCAAAGAGAATTTAAAATCTCATTTTTATCTGCAAGATTCTGAACATGCAGTCAAGCAAAGCTCCTCAGGACAGTACCACTGGCCATATATCATGAAGTAGTATCAACTGTCACACACAGTATACAAGTAGTGACTTGAATAGAAGAAATTCATTTAATGCAAATTTTGCTCGCAAGAAGAAACTTCAGATAAAACATTCCTCCTACTTCCACAACTAGTCAGAACAAACCTTAACATATGAACCAGACAATTCAAATATGAAAATCGAAGTTACAGAAATAACGTGTGAAAGTCTTGCAATGCCTCACAATAAACTCTGCAAAACTTGGCATGTGCAGTTCCCCCATCTCAGCTGGCACTGTTAGTTTCTCCCATGCTACTCTTGCATGCTTCCCATCTCATTTAAAACTAAAGAATCTTTTTCAACACTGCCACCAATGCCTCCGAGTGCATCATAAAGGGTTCACCTGCATAAAGCATCACTGGGACAAAAAAATATTTTCATAGCTTGTGTTTCAGAATCAAAATTCACTGCAATTAGTCTCTAGACTTGAGCTTATTCACAGTTTTCTGTTTCATCTCTTCCCATGCTTCCTTTATTTCCAATGCCAACTCCTTTTGCCCCCATAGGTAGGGAATAGCTCCACCAATTTATAGGCTGAGCAAGTTTAATGAATGTAAAACAAAGATCATTTCAGTAATCTTGCACCCTGATAGAATCTGGAAAACTAAGCCAGCTCTTGCTCTAGATTAGACAGGTAAAACAATCTACAAATAATGTTGCTTTGATCCATTTCCCTAACCAGTTTTATTGAATGATTTGTGAAAGTCTTAGCTGCACTGCTAAGTTCTAAACAGACGGCAAAAAGCAGAGGACATATGTCATTCCTGTCACGTCCCTTTACACATGCTAAAGGTATGTGAAAGTCATCTTAGTTTTTATGCTTGCTGAGGAGCCGCTGTATGCATTTAATATCAGTTTCTCAAGGAATTTACATTTTAATACTACTTCCAGATATTCAAAACTAATCCAAATACATGCTTTTTCTGTATAAAGGTTGAAGATCTCTACCAGATTCCCTTAATCTTTGACCTCCTGGTGTATCAAAACATTTTCATAGTGTGTATCCTCGACAATCCAACATTCTGCAGCTATCAGTCCAGTTAATTCAGGTTGCTAGCATCTCCATACATAGTTTACATTCACATTTTAAGAATGACACTGATCAGTAGGATAGTGGGGTCTTGCCATCTTTAAACATGATGGAAACTATCGCCCTGCTGCAAGATGCAAATATCTCTCATTCCAGAAGGATTGGCTCAGACTGCTCCAAAACTTATTAACCTTTGCCCCCACCCTCTGCTTTGAATTCTTTAGGTATGCCTACTTCGGCCCAGAGATTTCCCTACTCGTGTTTTAATTTTCTCTTTCCTTACTGGGGCTAATAGTTCCTCAGCCTCTCAAATATTTCTGTACATCAAGTCTAATGTTATCTTGTTCAACTTCCACAGCATAAACTAATTTTGAATATTCTCCCTTAACTACACAGATTCCTCTACCTTTCATTCAAATGCCTCTTATTTTGGATTTGTGCCTTCCACTTCAAGTACTGCTTTATGCTAATCTCCATTTTCTTTGACATTAAAATTCTCTTTTCAAAGTCTCTTTTCAACTTCTTTCTATTCTCATATAAAAATTCTGGACTAATTAATTTGCGTTAACTTAATACTTTATCAGATCCTTAGAGTTGGGATGATACTTTAACTTCCCTTAATTCCACCCTCAATAGCTGTAAAATTGAGATGATCCATTTCAGTTAAACGTTATCACTTTAATCAGCCATCATGCAAGCATTTTACTGGGATGCATAGCATATCCACCCTAAACCAATTTCCATATTTGGGATAAAACAGTGTACTCTAATATACTTTCATTAGTAATCTATTCTCTTGTATCTCCTGAAACATCTACAAAATTGGAAACCAACTTTCAGTTCCCCTATATGTAATACGTTCTTATGAAAAAAAATCCCCTTTAACATTTCTTGTAATCCTTTTTGATCTGGTCTTGGACTGTTATTTATTTTTGCAAAAATTCTTTGTTATCTAGCCAGTAACCTCTCACCAATATACATCTTGCTTCCTTGCATTACTTATCTACAACTATTACTAAAGGGGCCTTCTCACTACTTAATTATCCTCCATGCTCCTTGACAGCTTACACAATACCATTCCCTAAAATGCATTCTTACAAGTATACTACATTTCTGACTGGATCAAGTGTCTCTTGTGACATTACCAAATGCAGCTTGTCCTCCCCCAACAAAAATTCACACTTTTTATTAACATTCTATTGCAAAATAATTACACAAAAGATAATTAGCATTCCAAAATGTGCACAGTGACTGGACAAAGCAATCACCATACAGTTATAAATATAACTGTATACACAAGAATGAGTCCAGGTGGCTGTTAACGGTTATTGTTGACTGGATAATTGGTCTGGTTTCTGTTTACTCTGCCTTTATAGCCAGTGTTTTAAATAAGATATACCTATTGCTCAAGCTGCTGCAGAGACTGCCCTACGGCCAGCTGTGATATTGAGAAAAGATGAGTTTATTCTCACTTATAGTCTGCACTTTTGATTTAATAACTCTAATCTGTACAACTGTTTTTTCCCCACCCACCCTCGCAGTTCTTGTGGTGGTCTTTGTTACCCACCGCTAGTATAAAGTTGATACGGGACACACACACCCTACCCCCCCCCCCCCAAGTTAAATCAGCTCATTCTGTTGTTAATAGTGAGAACTTGACAAAGGCCCACCCCTTTAGCTTCTGAATATAGATATATTTTGTCTCTTCACTTTCTACTAAAAGAAAAAAAAATAAAATAAATAAAAAAACTGTTTCCTGCCTTTCCTGGAACTAGTGTAGTCCAGATACAGATTTGCTGTATCTAGGACTGCTTGTAAGCAGCTGAGCTATGATCTTCAATTTTTCCCTTACATCTGCTAGTTAGCTTATTACTCTAGCTCTTTACCAGACTTATTGTAGCACAAAAGCGCTACCACCACTAAACGTTCTACAAGGAAACCGCTCCAGTACTTATTTATGCCCACCCCTCCATGCATGTCTAAAGGCGAGTTCCCTGTGCTTTCTCCTATTAACCTGGTGAACTTGGGCATCCTGATGCAATGTAGCAACTGACTAATGTATACCGTTAACCCTCTCCTCTTACCTCCCAACACTCAGACTTGAGATGCATTTATATATCCAAATTAGAAGCCACACATTCTCCAGTCAAGCCCAGAATAGCTGGTCAAGAGGAGAAGGTCAACACTTGCACCACACCACATGGAACACACAGACCCTCCAGAACACACTAGCACTGCCTTCACATAAAAACACAAACCACACACATAACTTTGTGGAGGCTCATCAAAAATCTACCCACACAGCAGAGACCTCCAAGGCAAACACACACCAACACCACAACACTAATCATGAGACAACTCTCCTAAAGTGTGCCACTCAACCAAAGCCCCTAAGGCAAAACAGCACGCCCAACACACTAGTAACAGGTGATTCGATAGTGAGGGCAAACTGATGTCCCACTCACTAGGTTGAATGAGAAAGTAACAGCTGCCAGGATCTGCCACAATGCACGCACTCAAGTCCCTAAATAGGTACTACATGTGGGTGTGAATGACCCGAGACATACCTCCCTGAACTATATGAAAAGAGACATGGATGATCTCTCTGATTATGTAGCCCAGGCAGATATGATCCTAACTCTGAGCAACTTCCTATCACTCAGAATAATACCACAGTACAAGCAGAAAATGACTGATTTCAACAACTGGCTAAGTTCCTGGTGTCATTCTAAGGGGATCCAGTATCTGTCTGCCTGGGATGACATGATTGGCACACCGCGATGCTTTGCCAGAGATGGCCTGCATCTGTCAACCCTGGGCTTCTAGATACTGGCCAAGGCTCTTGCCACCCCTATTGTGCTTTTTTAGGTGGTGATCCAAAGACCAAAATTACCACAATAGCAGCTACAAACAATGCAATCTGGGGATCATGCTGCTCAACGCTACAAGTCTAAATCTCAAAATGCTCTCGCTCGAAGCACTCCTTAAAATGGAGAACAGACATTTGTGCTGTAACAGAGACCTGGTTCAAGGCAGCAGATATCACCCCTGCACTACTAAGCTTTAACTCATTCCATACCTTTTGGCCCCAGAATTTGAACCGAAGCTCCAAAGCCGGTGGTGTTTTCCATATTCATAAAGGATGTGCACACCTTCAGACTGTTAGCCCAACATAATGCATCGGAGATACTTCAGGTGCAGCTAACATTGGATAAAACAGTGATTCAGGTCGTAGCCTGCTATAGGTCCCCAACCATGACCCAAGACTCACTCCACATTCCTAAGCACCCTGGAGAATATTGGGATCCAACCTAACACACTCATACTGGGCAACTTCAACTATCCCTACATTAACTGGGAAAACTACTCCTGTACCAATACACTTATAGGTAGGTACTAGGCTATTGGGCCTATATAAAGGCTAGCCAAACGGTAAGCCACCCCAAAAAATTATTTTCCTGTGCCCCTGTCAAGCAGAAGTGATCCCCGGGGTGAATTTCTTATGTCCCATCCAATCAAGATTTTTTTTAGAAGAGTGCTAATGAGGAGCTTTGTTTGTTATAGATAGGTAGTTTGTTACAGAGTATGGGAAGTCTCTGGGACAAGAATCTATCCCTCCAGCATGTTCTGTTTGTGGTGACAAGTTTTAGGTCCCTACAGCGTGTAGCTCGGAGGGATTGGGATTTCTTTAAGTGGAGCATGTCTAACAGCTCTGGGTTTGACATAACCTTGTAAGTTAGCCAGAGATCGCCTGTGAGTAGGCGATATGCGACAGATTAAGCTGGAGTTTGAGTCTACGTAGGGCATCTGTTTGAAGCCGGTAATCCTCTTTGTGAGGTATTTCTGTGGCCTTTCCAGTTGTTGTAGAGGTCTGTGAGGTACACAAAGACGCGTTATACTCTATAATGGGTCTAATGAGTGATGAGTAGAGGGGAACAATGACCTTTTCCTGGATGAGAAACCTTTTGTGATGAGCTAGGCCACATAGGATTTCCTGTGGCGATGCGATCAAAGGAGAAACTACTGTTCACCTGTGTCCCAAAGTCTCACACTTTTGGTGTTAAGTAGACTACCACCTATGTGGTAGTTCATGGGTACAGAGTTTTTACCAAAAGGGATGACAATGCACTTTTGGCATTGAGCTTGGAGGCCATGGCTTTGACACCAGGCATCTGTCTCAGTGAGGCCCTTTTGTAGGATGTCCACATCATTAGGAGTTTTGATTATGGCTCCTAGTTTGCTGTCATCTGCAAACTTTGTTAGCCAAAGACCTTGTGCTTTAGCCTGTACGTCAAAGTAGTACATACCAGACAAGAGAGGACCCAGGACCAAACCCTGCGGCACTCCACTTGTCAGTGGTCTGAAGTTGGATTTAGAGTCTGCTACTTTCACAGTGTGGGTTCTGTCAGTGAGCCAGTTGGCAACCCATGTTGTGACATGGGGATTTATACCTAATTTAGTGAGTATCTATAATTACAGAGTAGGGGATGGGGTCAAAAGCCTTGGCGAGATCTAGATAGGCTGTGTGAACCACCTTACCCTCATCTATGGCTTTGGTGACCGCTTCAAAGAAGTCTATCAGGTTTAAGAGACATGATTTGCCTTTTACAAACCCGAACTGGGTAGGGTCCAGAATTTGGAGATTACCAATGTCACTGTTGTTTATAAGTTCCATGATGATACGTTCCATAACCTTGCAGACCAGGCTTGTCAGGCTGATGGGGCGGTAGTTCCCAGGGTTCGTGGTGGCTCCCCTTTTGTGGAGTGGGATAACCGTTGCTGTGCACCATTCAGTGGTCACAATACCTGAGGTGAGGCTATGATTGAACATGGTACTTAAGCAGGGTGCCAGTTCGTTCTATAGTTCGTGTAGAACGCAGCCTGGGGTGTTGTCAGGTCCCATGGATGCTGTGTTCTCGGCTTTGGAGAGTTTTTTTTTTTTACCTGTGCAGCTGTGACTACAGGAACTTTGCATTCTTCCAGTATAGAGATGTGCCCTTTAGGGGGTGAGAGAGGGGTAAAGTTAGCACTGAACCTGCCAGGATGTTGGCAATATCAGCTGGTTCTGTATATTTAGTGCCATGTGCTGTAACTCAGAGCAGATCTGAGTGTTGCCAGTGAGAGTCTTGACATAGCTATAGAATGCTTTGTGATTGTCTTTAGAATCAGTGAATTTTGTTTTTGTAACTAGTTTTGGAAGATTTTATGAGGGATCTCAGCTTCTTACTGAGGCTGCCCAATGCTTCTTGGAATTAATTCTAATGTCCTGGACCAGCTCATTCTTACCCCCACTAGAGGTAGCAGCATCCCTGACCCAGTCATTACTAACATGGGTGAACATTGCTCTATACCAATAGTCAACGCCTCCCTGGTTAGATCAGATCACAAACTAATCACCTTGGAAATCCACATCCCTCCCTCCCCTCCACAAAGGTAACCACCATGAAAAACTTCTCCAAAGCTAACTTTGGGTTCCTAAAAACATAGGGGGCCAACTTAATGGGACCCATGAAATTGGAGAACAGCTGCATGACTGACGAATCATACACTAATGCCCTGTACGAACATGTACACATATGCATGGATTTCGCCATACCCAACAGAAACAAGACACTCTCCTCCAAAAAAAGGAAGCCAATCTGGTGGTACCCAGCCATAAACAAACTCTACAACAGGAGGAGGAAACTGATGTGAAATAACATGAAGTCCCAAGACTGGAAAAACTCCCTTATTAACCTCAACAAAAAGTTGAGATACTTCAAATTTTCTAAAGATAGCTATGAAAAGAGAATTGCAGCAGTTGCAAAGACAACCACAAGGCCTTCTATAGTTATGTAAAGAAGCTCCACGGCAATATCCAGATTTGCTCTGAGATGTTGCACAATGGCATCTCCTATACAGATGGAACAGATATTGCCAATACACTGGCTAACATATTCAATGCCAACTTTATGCCTCCCCACCACAGGAACAATCACAATACCAGTAGATTGCCAGGCATCTGGTATTACTGCTACACAAGTTAAAACAACACTGTACAATGCCAAGAAAACAGATTCTATGGGACCTGACAATATCCCTGACTGTGTTCTACATGAGCTACAGAGCGAACTAGCACCTCACCTGTGTACCCTGTTCAATCACAGCCTCACCTCAGGCTTTGTTCCTGCCAAATGGTGCACTGCTACAGTCATCCCTCTCCACAAAGGAGGAGAAGACTACAGACCCAGGAACTATTGCCCCATTAGCCTGACAAGTCTGATAAGCAAAGAAATGGAACGCATCATCATGAACCTAACAAGGATAAAGGGAATCTCCAAACTCTGGATCCCGCACAGTTTGTTTTTTGTGCAGGGCAGATCATGCCTGCTCAACCTGGTCGACTTCAAGTCAGTCTCCAGAGCTATAGATGAAGGCAAGGTTGTTCACACAACCTACCTCAATCTGGCCAAGGCCTTTGATACCATTCCCCACTCAGAAATCATAGAAAAATTCACTAAGCTAGGCATCATCCCCTATATCACTAGGTGGGTTGCAAATTGGCTCACAGATAGAACCCACAGTGTGAAAGTAGCTGACACACAAAGTTAGACTGCCGACCAGTCACAAGTGGAGTCCCACAGGGTTCGGTCCTGGGTCCTCCCCTGTTGGATATCTACTTCTCTGAAGTCCAGGCCAACACGAAGGGACTCTGGCTGAAACTTCAGACAATTGCAATTTGGGAACCATAATTAACTCCCCAAATGATGTTGACATCCTACAGAGAGGCCTCACAGAGAACAACTGGTGTCAGAAACATGGCCTTAAGCTCAATGCCAAAAAATGTGTAGTCATCCCCTTTGGGAAAAACCCGGTTCCCATGAATTACCACATTGATGTTAGTACACTGAACACAGAAGGCATCATGAAAGATCTGGGAACACAGGTTGACAGTAAAGTACAGTTTTGTACCTACCATAAATGTAGATGTTCGAGGATCCCATTGCTGCAGTCCTTACTATTGGGTATAGTCCGCATCCAGTCGGCCCGAATACCACAGTATAAGGCTGACGTCGGTCAAGGCGCATTAGACTGACGTCAGTACGTCAGGGTACTAATGCGCATGACCGACGTCATATCCTCAGTCTTTTCTTGCCCCAGATGTCAGAAGACCCTAAAAAGACAAGGCCCAAAATACCTGCACCAAAAATAGGTACAATATATACAAGAATATATACAAAAATATAAGCATGTAACCTCACCTACACAACCACCCCTAAACACAGAGGGAAGGAGGGAGGGTATTGGACTGCAGCAATGGGATCCTCGAACATCTACATTTATGGTAGGTACAAAACTGTACTATGTTCTTCGCTCCCATTGCTGCAGTCCTTACTATTGGGTAGAATCCCAAAGCAGAGGTAAGGGAGGCTGGCAAATCATAAAGAAGCAGGAGCTGACAACATGCCTTGCAAAACAGCTGTGGCAAAACCAGCCCTAGACTTAGAGTAGATAGGAAGTTGATAATGCTTACAGAAAGTATGCACTGAACTCCAAGTAGCTGCTTCCAAAATATCCTTAGTTGCCACCCCCCTTAGAAATGCTGTTGAAGTGGCAGTAGCCCTAGTGGAATGAGGCCTAATCCCAGCTGGAATCTCCTTGCCATGATGGGAACAACAAAATGCAATGCAAAAGCCAATCCACCTAGAAATAGTTTGTTTTGACACAGGCTTGCCCTGTGAACTCAAAGCAAAAGAAACAAACAACTGCTGAGACTGCCTAAAATCCTTAGTCCTGCTTAAATAATAACGCAATTGCCTGTGTACATCTAAAGTGTGCAAAATCTTTCCCCTTTATTTTGGGGGTCTGCATAAAAAGTAGGCAAATGAATAGTTTGGTTTAAAGCCACACTAGGAACCACCTTAGGCATAAAGGAAGGATTAGTACGTAATGATACCCTATCCTTATGGAAAATCAAAATGGCTCTACTGCCATAAGGGCCTGCAACTCAGACACCCTTCTTGCAGAAGTAATAGCCAACAGAAAAGCAGTCTTCCATGACAAGTATTTCAATTCAGCAGTAGCCGCAGGCTCAAAAGGTTGTAGAGTAAGTTTTTCCAACACAAAATTGAGATCCCAAGCAGGAGTAGGAGCTCTACGTGGGGGTCTTATATTCTTTGCCCCTCTAAGAAACTGCTTGAACAAAGGATGCGAAAACAATGGTGGGTCACAATCATAGTGAGCTGAAATTGCTGCAGCATGAATCTTAATGGAAGAGAAGGACAAACCTTTGTCCAATAACTCAGTAAGGTATTGAAGAGCCACACTCAAATTTGGCTCAGAAACCTGCAAATTCTTTGCTGTACTCCAAAATAAAAATCTCTTCCATTTTTCTGCGTACACTTTCTTTGTACTAGGTCTTCTAGCTTCCATAATCACATTTAAAACTTAAGTTGAGACCTGCTGTATTTCAACACAGAATATGCCAGGCTGTTAGATGAAGAGAGTGAAGCTTGACATTGAGCAGATGACCATCCTTCTGAGATAACAGATGAGGAATCAGAGGTAAAGGCCATGGAGGCTTCCTTACCAGACTCCGTAGTAGTGGGTACCAGTGTTGCCGAGGCCAATCTGGAGCTATCAAAATCATCCTTGGCCTGTCTTGTCTGACCTTTAATAGTACCTTTGGAAGAAGAGGCAGAGGAGGAAAGGCATACACATGAAGGTTTTTCCAACTGAAAGACAGAGCATCCACTTTCCAAGCTGTATGATGAAACCCCTTTGTGCAATACTGTGGCAGCTGGTGGTTTAGAGGAGAAGCAAACAGATCTATGTCTGGAGTTCCCCATGACACTGTCAATTTTTGAAATACATGAAGATCCAGTTTCCACTCGTGGGGATCCATGATTTGTCTGCTTAACACATCTGCTAAGGAGTTCTGTGCTCCCGGCAGAAACCTTGCCTGAAGAGTTAGTTGCAAGCTTAGCGCAGTCTCCCATAAAATCATTGCTTGCCTGCATAGAGGATAAGAATGTGTTCCCCTTTGCTTGTTGATGTACCACATGACAGTTGTGTTGTCTGTTAGAATCAACACCTGCCCTGGAAGAAGTAACTCCTTGAAAGCCATTAATGCAAACTGGACTGCTAACATCTCCTTCATGTTGATATGTAGATGCTGTAGTCTGGCAGGCCACTTGTCTTGTATCCACTTTCCATTTAGATGAGCTCCCAAGCAATGTCCGAGGCATCTGTCGTTAAAATCTGACTCGCCTCTGGCCGGGTCACAGAGAGTCCCTTGTTTAGGTGACATTCCTGAGCCCACCACAAAAATTCTTATGAAGGCAAGGTATTATTTGAATGACAGTGTCCAAATCCTGGCAGTGCTGTGTCCAGACATTTTTGAGATACCATTGTAGCTTCCTCATATGCAGTTTGGCATTGGGAAGCACCAGAATACAAGATGCCATGAACCCTAATGCTTGAAGGACTGTCCTTGCAGTCAGCACGGACTGATGAGATAGTTGATGGAAGTAAAGTGATAGACTCTTTTGTTTGTCCGGGGTTAAAAAGGCCATCTGGGCTGCTATATTCAGTCTCACACCCAGAAAGCACATGTCTTGAGAGGGTACTAGACTGGACTTTATTTTGTTCACAGAATACCCTAGGCATCTTAGCACTGCTATAACATGTTCCAGATGCTGTAGAAGGTCTTCCTTTTTCTTGAGCCAGAATCAGGCAGTCGTCCAAGTAAGGATAGATTTGAATTCCTTGAAGCCTGAAGTAAGCTATCACTGGAGCCAGAACCTTTGTGAATACTCTGGGCGCAGTAGATAAGCCAAAGGGCAATGCAGAGAACTGATAATGAGAATTTCCAGCTCGAAACCGCAGATACCTCCTGCAACTTAGCCTTATAGGCACATGAAGGTAAGCTTCCTTGAGATCTAAAGTTACCATCCAGTGATCTTTGCCCAGCAGAGGTAAAAGCTGTTGTAACGTCAACATCTTGAACTTGGGAATGTCCAGAAAAGTGTTGAGGAGAGATAAATCCAAAATTGGTCTCCACGTGTTCCCCTTCTTTGGTACTAGGAACAGGCGAGAATAAAATCCTAGGCCCCTTCTGATACAGGGACTGGCTGAATGGCCCCTATCTGGAGTAACTGAGAAACTTGCTTGTGAGCCTCTTTCTTTTGTGGAAGAGGAACGTCTGGCATGCCTTTGAAAGGGGCATTGTATGGAAATAAAATCTGTAACCGTGGTGAATGATATCCAACACCCATTTGTCTTGAGTAATTAAATCCCAATTTTCTTTGAAAAGAGACAGTCTTCCTCCCAAAGGAGCTGCCAGACGGGAATCTACTGGCAGCTGAAAAGACAGGTCATTGGGTCTGTTTACGAAAGGACTGACCCCTGCCTTCACCAGAAGTCTGAGCAGGTGAACTCCTGTTCTAGGCCTAAAAGAACCTTGAGCCCTGCCCCTACCACGTCTAGACCTACCCCTAGACTGGGAATCATAAGCAGGATATGTCCACCCCTTAGCAGGCCAATTTCTACTAAACTTCGGTGGCTGCACCTGCGAAAAATCTTTAACAGTTTGCATAGACTTAGCTTTGTCCTCCATTTTCTTTAAAACTGCTTCCACAGGCGATCCAAACACATCAGACTGTAAAGGAGCATCCAAAATCCTTGTCTTAACATGCTCAGCTAAATTCTGATCCTTCAACCAGGCATGCCTGCGAAGAACAGAACTAGTAGCAGCCACCCTCGAGGAGGCCTGTACAGCATCAAAACCACATTGCAAAGAATGCTTACCCACTTGTTCAGACACATGAACCAAATCCAGCAACTCTTTACACTCAATACCTTCCGCCAAAGCATCCACCTTAGATTTCAATTGTGAAAGGAGATAATTCTGATATTTTAGCATGTGAAACTGACAATTCAACGCCTCATGGCTAGAGTGGAAGAAGTATACACTTTCTTTCCCCACCTATCCAAAGCCCTTGCCTCTTTATCAGTGGGAACAGGATTTTTAATCACAGAAGCTTTAACACCTTTAGGCCCTTGAGAAATAGTTTCTGGGTCCGCCCTAGGACTCTTAAACAAATACTTATGAGCTTGGGCACCCTATAATACCTATCAGGCTTAACAGGAGCAGGAGGCAAGGAGTCAGGGTTCAGGGAAGCCTCTGCAAAAACATCTTCCACCACATTCAACACAGGAGGAATAGCTAAGGGCCTATGCTGGGGTAAAAACAAGAATTCCCTAAGCCTTTTCCTGGAATCAGAGTAATCCTGGCCTTCCCATTTAAAGTGCTCCCTCATGGAATGCAGAGTCTCAGAAAATGAGAAATCCTCAGGAGGAGAAGCTGTAGGAGTGGAATCATCCACATCAGAATCAGAATAAGTAGGATACTCCTGCAAGTCTTCATGAGAAGACTCTGAAGCCTCTGAACACTGCTCAAAACTAGCAAGCTCCGGTTCCACCCTAGGCCTCTTATCAGGCGGGGGCATAGAACCTCTAATCATAGTAATCAAATCTTCTGCCATCTTAAGCATATGTTTCTTAGGTACAGAACCCGAAATGCTAGGAGAAGCCCCACTGAAGCTGAACTAGGCCTACCTCTCAAAGAAGTTTTGGCAACAGAAGGAGAGGCTCTAACTACCTTGGGAAGAGAGGAAGAACAGTCACCTGAGAAGCCCCCTCAGCCTGGCCTACCTCCTGAGAAGGCACATCCTGTAAAAGTAAAGTTTCTGCCTGGGACTCCATGGAAACTCCTGGCAAAACCTCTGGCTCCACTGAGTTCTAAAGAACCGACGTCCGGGACTGCCGGTTCATCAACCCTAGGCTTCGCTGTTTTGTCCTTGCGCTTCTTGGACGAAGCGGGCGTCGGAGCATCCGACGGCATTTTATAATTGCAACGCTTCCCAAACACTAACCTGGCACAGTCTAACCTCCTCTTAATAGTGCGTTTGTTAAACCTAGCACAAGAGCGGCAACCAACAACGCCGTGCTCAGGCCCTAAACAAGGTATACACAAGGTATGGTAATCCCTATGAGGTATCCGTTTCCCACAAGAAATACAGTTATTCACTTTTCTGACATCCGTAAAATACTGAGGCAAGAAAAACCAAAATGTTCCCCAACGGGTACTTAGCCAACTCTGTTTCGGTCTGAAACTCCGGTTTCGGAAATATTTCAGAACGCCAACCTGCACTCGCAAAACTGCTTCTGCATCGGACCATGCGGCAAAAAAGACTGAGGATATGACGTCGGTCATGCGCATTAGTACCCTGACGTACTGACGTCAGTCTAATGCGCCTTGACCGACGTCAGCCTTATACTCTGGTATTCGGGCCGACTGGATGCGGACTATACCCAATAGTAAGGACTGCAGCAATGGGGAACGAAGAACATCCTCTCTTGACCACATTGCCACTGTGGTCAGAAAGTCCTTCTATGTGGCACACCTCATTACTAAGGGTTTTGCATCCAGGAAAAAAGAAGTCATTGCCTCCCTCTACTCTTCCCTCATTAGGCCAATCACTTGGCATGTACCTCACAAGACACCTACAACTGGAGAAGCCACAAACGTACCACAAAGATAATCCTAGGCCTTACACACTTGTCCTATATGGACAGACTCATTCTCTGTCTATCGCCTACTTAGAGGCGATCTCTGCTCGACTTACAAAGCCATGTCTGACCCAGCTCTGTTAGAAATGCTACACCTAAAGTAATCCCCAATCCCTCCACACTACATGCACCAGAGACCTCAACCTCACCACAATCAACACAAGCTGGAGGGTCAGGTTCATAACCCAGAGACTGGCCATGCTAGGGAATAGACTGCCCATACATGTCAAGTGGAGCGCCTCACTGGCTCTCCAAGAGAAATCTTGATGAGTGGATGGGAAATATAAAATTCACCCCGGGGATCACTCCATGATCACTCCAGTGGCTCTGCTGGACAGAAACTGGAAACCAAGGTTGGGTGGCATGATGTCAGGGTAATCCTATGGGCTAGGCTTGTAAAGGCTCCAGAGCCATTAGCCTAGTGCACACCTATGAACCTATAAAAGGTTATTAGCAATCCCATCTTGGAGGGGAAAGTGGCAGAAAATGCATTGTACCCAGTTTACTGTGCAAGTCCGTATGTACACATCCAACTCATGTATAACATATTAGGAAGCCATTTAGCAGTTGCGGAACATAGTAGAAAATTACTGCAGCATTAAGCAGTGCTTGGATACAACACTTACTTAAAAAGGTAAACAATTTGTTTTCCTTTTAAATAACAGCACTAAATGAGTAGTTTGAGCACTTGAGCTTAGAATTCGTAATCAAATTATTCCAGCTGTTAAGATGGCATTTATTATACTCTGTCATTGAAGTTGTTTATTATTGTTAAAGGGGACTCACTAGCCATCTGTTTTACTTATTTCATCTATTATCCCCTTTAAAAAAATTGTTCCTATAATTCTGGCAAGCAGAAACCAGAACACATTTGTGTATTAGGCACATACACATGCATGAAGTTTGTTCCACCTTCATTCATTGTTGGGGAAAAAGACTAAATAAAAGCTATTTCATCGGCTACCAATTATCCAGACCAGCTCAGAGAAGTCCAAACTTGTACTTGTCAAGTATTCCTCTGGCTTATGGCAATAGAAGGCCTACTGTATTCTGCTTCCTTCTGATCCTACAACACACAGAACATACTTTTAACAGCTTTTTAATACAAAAGGAGAAAAAAAAAAAAAAGCAGCTGTCATCAACTAGATAAAAGTTTTGCAGCATAACAAACTGATCAATGAAAATGCAATATAAAGTTTTTGTAGTGGTTTGTAATCCCAGCCTTTGACAGTCATGTTCTTTTATTGCATCAAAACCAGGATATTAAATATCCTGCTCATGGTTGACAGGATGCAAAAAATAAAAAATGTGACTGTTTTGTATAGATCAGCAAAGGTGGAAAGCATGAGCAAGAAAGTACAGTTTTGTACCTACCATAAATGTAGATGTTAGAGTGCTCATACAGCTGCAGTCATAACAGATGGGTTATCCTGCAGTCAGGCGGGTCCTCGGTTGGCCGAATTCCAAAGTCTAGGTCAGGCGTCGGTTGTCGTCACTTCCTCCCTGACGTCAGTGTAGCAGGGGTATATAAAAGAGGCAGCCAACGCCATTTTCTTCAGTTTTTCTTGCCCCAGATGTCAGGTGCCCCCAGAAGGAAGGCAAACAATGTTATGCAAAATGCAATGTTGATAAATCAAAAACAGTAGTTGCAAGCAAATACACCATAAAAGAGTACCCCAAAAGGTTATATGAAAAGGGTTAGTCATAAGGCCTGTCCTAAGAGGGGTTGGAGGGAATCCTGGACTGCAGCTGTAGGAGCACTCTAACATCTACATTTATTGTAGGTACAAAACTGTACTATGTTCATCGTGCATACAGGTGCAGTCATAACAGATGGGTAGAATCCCAAAGCTAAGTAAGGGGTAGGCACTAAGTGGAACTAGGAGGGGCTAGGATGCCCTGCAAGACTGCTGTGGCAAAGCCCGCTCTAGATTTAGAGTATAGTGGGAGGTGATGGTGCTTGAGAAAGTGTGCACTGAACTCCAGGTGGCTGCTTCCAAAATATCCTTGGTAGGGACCCCCCTGAGAAAGGCTGCAGAGGTAGCTGTGGCGGAGTGGGATCTGATGCATGCAGGCACAGTTTTTCCATGAAATGTGTAACAAAAGCGTATGCAGTGGGCTATCCATTTTGAAATTGTCTGTTTGGAAATGGCCTTTCCTTGAGCTCCTGCAGCATAGGACACAGAGTTGCTCAGATTTCCTGAATGGCTTTGTCCTGTCCAAATAACGAAGTTGTCTGAATGTCCAAGGAATGTAGTAGTCTTTCCCCTTTGTTCTGTGGATTAGGATAAAAGGTAGGCAAGTGGATAGTCAGATTCAAAGCTACACTGGATACTACCTTTGGCATAAAGGTAGGGTTGGTTTGTAAGGAAACTCTGTCCTGATGGAAAATGATGAATGGTTGCACAGCCATGAGGGCCTGTAGCTCCGAAACCCTGTGAGCTGAGGTGATAGCCAGAAGAAAGGCTGTTTTCCATGACAAGTACTGTAACTCTGATGAAGAAGCTGGCTCGAAGGGAGGAAGGGTCAGCTTTTCCAATACGAAGTTGAGGTCCCAAGCAGGGACTGGTAGTTTCCTTGGGGGTTTTATATTCTTTGCCCCTCTGAGGAACTGCCTTGAGAGGATGAGAGAATAAAGGAGGATCTGTGTTGTATTGTGCAGAAATGGCTGAAGCGTGGATCTTGGAGAAGGAAAGTCCATTGTTTAACATCTCAGCTAGGTACTGTAAAATTTGAGGTATATTTATTACCCAAGGATTCTGTCCCTTCTTTTGATTCCAGGCACAAAAGGAGTTTCCATTTGGCAGAGTAGGCCTTTCTAGTAGAAGGTCTTCTGGCCTCCAAGATGACATCCTGCACCTCCTTGGAGAGGAGAAACTGTTGTGAAATCAAGGAATTCTCCATGCAACTAGATTTAGAGTTTTGAGATGGCTGTGAAGAGTTTTGTAGTTGTGTTGGGACAACAGAAGAGGGACTAGAAGTAGGATCCATGGTGGGGAATGTGTCAGGCTCTTCAGGAGCGGATACCAGTGTTGCCTTGGCCAGTCTGGAGCAATGAGAATCATTTTCGGCCTCTCTGCTCTGGCTTTTAATAGAACTTTGGGCAGCAGAGGAAGAGGCGGGAAGGCATAGACTGTCAATGTTGCCCAATTGAAGGAAAGTGCGTCCACTTTCCAGGCCTGTGGATGACAGGTCCTTGAACAAAATTTTTTCAACTGGCAATTTCTGTGTGTAGCAAAGAGATCTATGTCTGGCTGTCCCCATGCCAGAGTTATCTTTGTGAAAATTTGAGGATGTAACTTCCATTCATGTGGATCTGTCATATTTCTGCTTAGGTTGTCTGCCAGTGTTTTCCTTCCCTGGCAGGAATTGTGCCTGTAGTTGAATTTTCAATTCCAGTGCTGTGTTCCATAGGGTCATGGCTTGCCTGTACAGGGGGTAAGAATGAGTTCCCCCCTGTTTATGTACCACATCACTGTGGTGTTGTCTGTCCTCATCAATAGCTGGCATGGATGCAGTAGGTCTTTGAAGGTCATAATAGCCTTTTGCACAGCTAGCATTTCCTTTTGGTTGATGTGAAGGAGCTTCTCTTTCCGTGCCCATTTTCCCTGAATGCACTGATTTTGTCATGTGTGCTCCCCAGGCGTAGTCTGAGGAGTCTGTTGTGATGATACGAGTTGCTTGAGGTACACAGAAAGGAAGACCTGTGTTTCTTTGACAAGCTTGAGCCCACCACATAAATTCCTTTTGAAGGCATGGAATGAGTGGTATAATTGTTTCCAAGCTGTGGCTGTGTTGAGACCATAAGTTTTTTAGGTACCATTGAAGTTTCCTCATATGCAGCTTTGCACATGGGATAAGTAGGATGCAAGATGCCATGAATCCCAGAGCCTGCAGGATTTTCCTTGCAGTTAGCCTGGTGTAAGTTGCCATTTTTCTGAAGTATTGAGACAGTTGCCCTTGCTCGTCTGGCGTGAAGTAGGCCATCTGGGTGGTTGTATCCAAGTTGGCACCCAGGAAAATTAATTGTTGAGAGGGTATTAGTTTTGATTTCTTTTTTTTGACTGTGTATCCCAGGAAGTTCAACAGTTTTATTACAAACGCCAGGTGCTGCAGTAGTATGTCCTTGCTGTCCGCTTGGATCAGGCAGTCGTCCAGATATAGGTAGATTTGTATCCCTTGTAGTTTGCAGAAGGCGATTACTGATGCCAGGCATTTCGTTAACACTCTGGGCGCAGTAGATAAGCCAAAGGGCAATGCAGAGAATTGGTAATGGGTTGAACCTGCAAGAAATGAGGTATCTTCTGCAATCTTGTCTGATAGGGACATGCAGGTATGCCTCCTTGAGGTCCAATGTTACCACCCAAGACTCCTTGCCCAGCATGGGAAGAAGCTGCTGTAATGTGAGCATCTTTAATTTTGGCACCTGTAGATATGTGTTTAGGATGGATAGGTCTAAGATAGGTCTCCAATCTTTGTCTTTCCTTGGTACCAGGAATAGTCTGGAATAAAACCCTTGACCTTGTTCTTTTGTAGGTACCTCTTGAATTGCTTTCATGTCCATGAGATGAAATTTGTTTTTGTGCCTCTGCCCTTTGATTTTGTGGCAGGTTTGGCATGCCTCATTTTTGGAAGGGTGTGAAAGTGGAACTTGTAGCCTCTGTCTATAATGTCCAGAATCCATTTGTCTTTTGTAACAAAATGCCAATTTTTTGAGAATGTCAATTTTCTGCCCAAAGGTGCTGCCATTAAAGCTTTGCTTGGCAGGTGTAGGGGGAAGTCATTGTGTCTGCTTTCTAAAAGACTGATCTATCTATCTTCACCTCTTGGGGTTGGTGCTTGCCACTGTCTGGCTGTGAAAGATCCTTGAGGTTGCCCTCTACCCCTTGGACGCCTGTATCTGCCCCTTTGAGGTCTGTCTGTGGCTGGAAAGGACCAATTTTTTGAAGGTCAGTTTCTGCTGAAATGTGGAGGCTGTACCTGCAGGAAATCTGTCACAGATTGCATTGATTTCGCTTTTTCCTCCATTTTCTTTAGCATCTCCTCTGCTTTAACACCAAACAATACATCTTTTTGAAGAGGTGCATCTAATAATTTAGCTTTGACATGATCTGGTAAGGTTTGCTGTTTGAGCCAAGCATGCCTATGTATAACAGACCCCTAACAGCAGCTCTACACGAGGCCTCTAAAGCGTCAAAACCACACTGCAAGGTATGTTTACCCACTTGCTCTGCAGCATGCAACAAATCATGCAACTCTTAAATCTGGTTGTTCTGGTTGTGTCCTCTTGCTTTTCAGCGGAGATATCAAAAACTGTTGATACTTTAACATATGGAACTGACAGTTTAATGCCCTCATGGTTAAAGTGGCCGAGGTGTACACCTTTTCCCCCCCACCTTTCTAAAGACCTGGAATCTCTCTCTGAAGGCAATGGGTTTTTAGCAGTGGAGGCCTTAATTCCCTTGGGACCCTGTGAAATAGTTTCTGGGTCAGCAGTATGGCTTTTATATAGGAACTGGTGAGAATCAGGAACCCGGTAATACCAGTCTGGTTTAACAGGAGCTGAAGGCAAAGAATCAGGATTAAGGCTGGCTTCTGTGTACACATCATCCAATATATCTAAAACAGGAGGGATAGCCAGAGGCCTATGCTGGGGGAGCAGAAGAAATTCCCTGAGCCTTTTCTTGGAATCAGAGTAATCTTGGACTTCCCAGTGAAAGTGTTCCCTCAATGTATGCAGGGTTTCCCCAAGAGAGAAGTCCTCAGGAGGGGAGACAGAGGGAATAGACTCCTCTGCATCAGTCTTCGAATGGAGAATAGGCACAATCCTGGTCCTCATAGTTCTGAAGTAACAGAAGCTTGATCTAAAGAAGGGTAGTCTTCCTCTAATCTGGCCCTTTTGTCAAAGGGGGGTTGAGAACCTCTGATAAGAGTGATCAAATCCTCAGCCATTTTAAGCATCTGTTTTTTAGGCATGGTGCCTTGAGAGGGTGTCTGAGGAGCCTGTTTTTTGGTTTTCATGGTTGTTTTAGATTTAGTGAAGGCTTTAATAGTGAAGGAGGAAGGCCTGAAGACCCCTTGAGAAATGGCAGGCCTGTCTAAATTCTGAGTTTCCCCGCCAGGAGTGGCGTCGGTATCTGTAGTAGGAATGGGGGCAGAGGAGCCTGCGACCTCTGGTACTGAAGACACCGGTAATGCATTGTCATCGGTACTCAGGGGCTGCGTAGATGCCTCGCTGAGTAAGGCAGAACCGGTTGTCAGCCTTAGCTTGGTATCAGTAGGTGGTGCGGACCTCATATGCCGGTCCTTATCTTTGCGTTTTTTGCTCAAAACTGGAGTCGGAGTATCCGACGACATAATATAATAATTAAATTTTTTGCCAAAAAAGTGAAGGGCGAACTCCGCCCGACGCTTAATAGTGCATTTGTTGAATCTAGCACAAAAACGGCAGGCCGAGACGTCGTAGTGCGTTTGTTGAATCTAGCACAAAAACAGCAGGCCGAGATGTCGTGGTCTGAGCCTAAGCAAAGTATACAGTAAGAGTGGAAATCCTTAAGCGGTATTTGCTTCCCACATGAAATGCAATTATTAACTTTGTCTGACATCGGTCTGAGGCAAGAAAAGTTTCCCCAACGGGGTACTTAGCTTTCAAGAAGACTTCGGCTGAAATACTTTTCTAAATCTCAGGAGCTGGCCAACCGACACTTGCGAACTGCTTCTGCTTCGGGAACCGTGCAGCAAGAAAGACTGGAGAAAATGGCGTTGGCTGCCTCTTTTATACCCCTGCTGCACTGACGTCGGGGAGGAAGCGATGACAACCAATGCCGGACCTAGACTTTGGAATTCGGCTGACCGAGAACCCGCCTGACGGCAGGATAACCCATCTGTTATGACTGCAGCTGTATGCACGATGAACATCAGTAGGCAATGAGGTAGAATGCCAAGAGAGGAACGTAAGAAAACAAACTGGAAATGTAAATAAACATTTTTATATCAATACCAGCTATGTTCTGGTGTGAATATACCCCTTTGAAGAAAGATTAGCAGCAGGTACAAAGATGAAGTGAATGCGCACAACCAACCATGAGTGCCACTCTTGAAGGGACTTTTGCAAAACATCTGACCAAGATAGGCTGAGATGTAAACGCTTGTATATAACTAAGTTAGATTTTATTATACTTGGTGTCAAAGATAGAGCCCTGATATCAAATGAACCAATTTCAATCTCAGCCCTGAAGCACGTGAAGTTTCCTTTAAGCAATGTTTTTGCAGAAAAGGGAGAGAAAGCTCAAAGGCTTGAAAGTATATTAAAAGTAACATAACATCTTCCGATGGTCACTGTAGTAGATTCAAAATAATCTCCAGTTCTACAGCATTGTCTGTCAGTTTATCTCAAAGACATATACCTTGAGTGGTAGTGGGAAAGGATTGCATTAGCCATAGTTTTTGTTAACTTCTTTCTGCCAAAGGAATGACAATAAGGTCAACATTTAATTCTGAAATTAAGAAAAAAAAAAATGGCTGGCAGTTCCCTTCTAAAATCTGGTCAATTATACATTTATGGATAAATATTTTACAAAGTAATAAGCGAGGCTGGTCTGTAGTTCCATACCAAGTCTGATGAAAATGATTCTGGACATACCTCTCAAAAGTCCAGATTTTTGGTCTCTTCCAAAAAACTTTAGGCTTTCTGGCAAATCATTGAGAATTGAAGTCAGAATGTAATGACATTTAAGTTTCATACTTCATACCCTTCAGAAAATTCATGCTAATGCAAAACCTATTGTTCCATTAACTTTGTTTATAAAAATTGTCCTTTTTATGGCCATCGTTACGCCAAAACTTAAGGCTTTGTTCAGATTTATTATGCTAAGAGGTTAAGGTACGATTCTGGACCAGTTCAAATATCAACACTTTTGCTTTATTTTACAGTTATAAGTCAGAAAGAAAACTTAATTTCAGCAAATTTTTTAAACACCTCAGGAAGACATCAAGGTCTCAGGACCTTATTTGGATTTTACTTTAAGACTGCAAAGGGCATATCGTCCACTGAAATAAGGAGGATCATGTAAGCATGACTGATCTCAGATTAAAAATGGATCATAACCACTTTCAAGGTAGTTAACATATGGTGTTTCAATATCATCTATATATCAGAACTATTATAAATATTTTAAAATGGACACAATTTGCATCAAGAGCATTTGTAATGACCACCCCCCACCACCACCTCATTGAGAAAGAAATCTTCCGCTATTCAGGCTTAGTAATATAAAACATTTGCAAAAATCTTCAAATATGCCCCTTCTGTATAGTTGTTGTGGTCACTTTAAAAAATGGAAAGTTACAACCAGTAGGGCCATAGGACTTTGAATGGATCCGCAAAGTCAAATATTTCAGCAAGACCATGGAAGGTGGCAAAACCAGCATGATGTGTTAGTAGATTAGACTGGATGGAACAGCCTACTATTAACTGCCAATCCCAAATAAAAATCAACATATGACAAATCACATTGTCTTAAAGCTTCTCAATTCCAAGAATAAACCATGTTTTTTAACATCTTCATTAAATCATCATATTTTAAGCTTTAACGTGGGTTTACATACATCAATACAAAATAAACCAAACCATAAATAATTTTCCTTACTGCAATACAGTAAACATAACAATTTTACTTACTCCATCATTACATTAGCTGCTGAAATCATACCTACTCTTGAACCTCACTCCTCCTCCTAAACATTATGTATGTACCATTTCCACAAATTCCATTTCTATAAAATTTGCCGGTTCCTTTTCTCATATGTTACAAAGCTATCGACCCAGAGGTAATTTCAAACTTAGCCATTTCATCCAAATGAAATACCATAAACACTCTAGCCAATACCCAGTAATGACTGCCCATGTCCAAGAGGGCAGTGGGCACTGTCCCCAGTAAGAATTTACTGGTGCCTCATCCACTAGTCCAGGTTCCTTTTGAACAGCGTCATAGAGGTGCTTTGCTTCACATGAATTGGCAGACTATTAAGACACGTCAGTCGCTGGGAGACAAATGTATCCCTCCAGCATGACCTATTCAAGTTGCAGGCCATATTTAGGTCCCTGGAGTGGGTAGCTGTAGTTCTGTTGGATTTATGAATTTGCAGCAAATTCATTAAGTTTGGGTCAGAGATTGCTCTAAGCCAGGCAAAAGTCATTCCTAAGAAGTCTATACGATACAGAGTATAGTGACAGGGACTTTAGTTGGTCCGGGTAAAGCAGGTGCTGGAATCCCTTGATCAACTTTGTTGAAACCTCTGGGGTCTCTCCAATTGTGGCAGGTGCTTTGTATGGTACATGCCAAGAGAGGGGTTGTACTCAATTAGGGACCTAATTAGTGACTAGCATACAGGGGGTTATAACCTCCTTCTCTCTAGAGGCGATGCCTTTGCTAATCAAGTATGCTATGTAGAAAAAGCCTTCCTTACTACAGCATAGACATGGGAGTCAAAGTTACAGTCACAGTATACTTGTGATCCCAGATCCCTTACCACTTCGTAGGTGCATAAGGTATTGTTGTTAATTTGATAGTGTGAAGAAACATTGTTTTTACCGAAGGGAATGATGCTGCATTTCTTTGCATTCAGTGAGACTACGATTAACACAACAGTTGTTAATCTACCAAAGACCCTCCTCAGATATACCAACTTAGTTTGTGGATTCAATATTTGCACTCTGTTTACAGATGTCTGCAAACTTCCGGTAACCCACAGCCCCTTAGGTATATACTTCAGACGTTCAGGCCAAAACTAACAGTAGAGGGATCCAGCACCGAACCTTGTGGCACACCGCTGGTGAAGAGTCTTGCTGGTTGATGTGGAGTCACCCACTCTGATAGTGTGTGACCAGTTTGTGAGCCAGTTGGTAACCCATCTTACAACAAAAGGGTTTACATTCAGTTTGCTAAGTTTCTGTAAAGCCAGAGTATGCAAATTGTCTCAAATGCCTTGGGCAAGTCAAAGTACGCTGTGTGCACAGATTTGTCCTAAATGGCCCTGGTCACATTTCCAAAGAAATCCACCAGGTCCGACAGTCAGGACATACATTGATGAAGCTGAATTGGGTCAGATCCAGGGTTTGGAGGTCACCTATGTCTTTATGAGGGCCATATGTTCCATGATCTTACAGATGAGGCTGGTCAGACCTATGGGTCTGTAATTCCCTGGGTCTGTTGCCAAGCCACCTTTGTGGAGGAGAATAATTGTTACTATTCTTCACTCCACAGGAACAAAGCTTGTGGTTAGGCTTTGAATAAGGTACTTAACGGTGATGCTACTTCATGTTTGAGTTTAAGACAGCCTGTTCTATCTGGTCCTGTAAAGGCCATCTTTTTTGCCTTAGACAAAGTTTTAATGACCTGCTCTTCAGATATGAAGGGTGGGGAGGGGGGGAGCTGGGGCACGGTTGGTGTTAAGTTTGGAGAGGGTAAAGGAGTGAAATTTTTGCCAAATATGTCTGCCAGCAGGTTTGCTATTTATGTGGGATCAGTGTGCGAGACAGTTAGTCACTAGTTCTGCACATGCTTGGGTCCTACCTTTTAGGTTATGTACGAAGCTGTAAACGGCATTATGGTTATCCATGGCTGGGATTGCCAAGTTTCTCAAAGTTAACCTTAAAAGGACTGGACATGTCTTATTTGCCTGTAGAAGCCAAGGAGGGTGCTTATCCATTGTTGGGGTCTTGCCTTAGTTTTCTTCGATAGCAACTTTTTGTGTTTGTTGTAAAGTTTGATGATGCTGGATGTCTACCAGGGCAGATAGATTTCACTTACGGCTCTGCCTTTGATTCTCTCTGGAACAGCTGAGTCTATACATTTATAGAAGTGATTGTACAGATCTTTAGTGTAAGCTTCGGTGTAGTTACAGCTTTCAGCTGGGGCTGGGCTTGGAATGCATTTATATATTCTCCTAGGAGGTTTTAATTTGCCTTGGTGAAGTTTTTTAGTCAGACTTCGCCCTTTGTGCTTTCTGGTGTTGTGTCCGTTCAAAGGTAACGGACTTGTGGTTAGATTTAGCTATTTACCTAAAGAGGGTTAAACAGTTGCGGTTGTGCATCTGTTTGTCATGTTAGTAAGGACCAGATCTAGTTTGTTTGTTGTTCTGGTTGGGGTTTGAGCAATTTGATCCAGGTCACCTGAGTTAAAAGACATGGATCTTTTGTGCTAGTGAGTTGGGGCTGGAGTAGTTTTCCCAGCTGATGGAAGGATAATTAAAATACCCCATGACCAGAGTGTTTGGCAATATTTGGATTAACTCCAGTTTGGTCAAGTAGGTCTCTTGTGAATCATGATCCATGAAGGGAGATCTGTAACTAGGTATAACCTCAGTGGGGTTCTTCCCCACAGTAATCTGAAGTTGGAGTAACTCCATAGAGTTGTCCTGTCTAACTAGTGGGGAGGCAAATTTATCTCCAGTATAGACAGAAATACAGCCTCCTTTGGTTCGCACACATTTGTTTTGCTGCCTGAAGGTGTGGAAGGCATTATAGCCTTGCAAGGCTGGGGTACTGAGGCCTTCAACCAGGTTTCTGTGACTGCACAGACATCTACATCCTCCACTGATCAGAGTGCTTCCAGGGTATGCAGTTTTTGGTTTAAGCTCCTAGCATTTAGCTGCATAATTTTGTTTTGACACCTTGCCTAAAAAAGGCACTAAGAGCCTTTGCCAGCAGCCGAAAGCCTAGTGGTGCCAGGTGCATACCATCTCTGGTGAAGCAGTGAGGTTTGTAGACCATGTCATCCCAGGGTGACAAAAACTGTATCCCTTTGAATGACACCAAAAACTAAGCCAATTATTGAAATCAATCATTGTTTTGTTTATACAATGGCATCATTCTAGGTGAGTAATACTCTGCTCAAGGCTAGGGACATACCTGCCAGAGACACAAACAGACCTCAATCATGTCTCTCTTCAAATAGTCCAGTGAAGTACATCTCGGGTCATTCACTCCAACATGAACTATGACAGAGTCATAATGGCACTTGTTGCCAAGAGCCCCGAGTGCATGCCTGTTATGACTAATCCTGGCACCGGATAGGCAGCTGACCATAACTTTCTCCTCATCTAAGCTGGTGAGTGGGGCATCCACTTGTCTCACTATAGAGTCTCCAATGACAAGAAAATTTGGTTTACGAGTGTTGCACCTTAAGGGCTTGGTAGGGGAGACTGTTGCTGTGCGTCTTGGGCACTGTAGTGTTGTGGAGGTCTCTGGTGTTTCAGTAAGTTTTCTGACAACCTCCACATACGTTGATTTAGGTGATTGATGCATACTGTGCATATAAGTAGTAGTGGTACTATGTGCATGAATAGTAGGTGGGCGAGTTGACAACCTCTTCAGTTGAGTGCTAGAGAGCAGGGATTCAAAATTCTTGGTGTAGACACATCTCTTGCACTCTACTAGAGTGAATTGTTAGTAGAAGGTTGTCTGTGAACATGAGGCAGTTGCTACACTGCCTCAGGAGACCCAAGTCAGCAAGGCTGTCAGGAGAAACAGGGGCAAGTACAACTGCCCAGTTAATTTGCCTTTTTAGAAAATCCAAAAAGTACAATTGTTTAAACTTAGCAAAACTGTAGATGTTCGAATTATCACTGCTGTAGTATCCTAAGTTATTTGGGTTATATCCTTCATAGGGTACAACAGCTGGCTAGCTCAAGCTGAACTGACTAAGTCAGGTTTGGATGTCAAGTTTTAAACATAATTTATGCAAATTTAAGAGCGGTGGCAAAACCCTGACATGGTGTCCCTACACACTGGCATAAAAACATACAAAAAGTAAGGGTGATGGAGGGAATGACTACTACAGCAGTGATCATT